>NC_031768.1:7924457-7955374 GCF_001522545.3 Parus major
CAGTGCTGGGATTTTGGGAAGCCTTTAGCACTGACTCCAGGTGTGGGCAGCACAGTGCTGGGGATTTTGGGAAGCCAGTCACGCCTCAGAATGATGCACTCTGAGCTGCTGTGTGCAGGGGTGGCTGTTGGGCTTTACTTTATGCCTGCTCCTCTCGGTAGCCCCTGGGCCTGACTGCTGACCCAGGTTCATTTCCAAGCCCTCTCCTATCAATCAGACATGCACATATACTGTTCCAGTAATGAATCAAGCTGCCTTGTTCTTGGCCTCAATCAATCAAGCAAGACTGAGTGCCACACAAACATTCATCCAGGTTGCAAATAACAGGTAAAAACAGCCCCAAGCACAGCCTGTGGGGAACAGCTCCCCATTGCAGCAGTTCATCAGAGAGAAGGAATTTTTTGATGTGCACGGGTGTGTCAGGGGCATGAGGCAGCAATTAAAGATGGTGAGAAAAATTATCCAGACTCAAGTAATTTCTAATAAAAATGTGTGAAGAGAAATGTAATGCTATTGGCATGGAAAATTCAGAAGACATAAAAAGCTCAAACTCTGTGGGATTCCACCCAGTTATAGAAAAGCAGGAATTCATGTTCTGCCAAACCAAGCTGTCAGAGTTAACCGGGGCATCCTCAAGCCAATAGCTGGAAATGCCAGATAATCTGTGCAACCACAAATTTCTGCTAAGGTTTCTTAAAGATATTGGGAAAAAGAGCTGTGCAGCCAGAGCAGAGGTGTTCCCTGGTCCTGGAACGTGTCAGGGTGATGAGCCACCATGTAACCTGACAAAGACTGATCTACAAGATAAAGCAGAAAATCCTTATTAGGCACCAGACTGCTTATCAAGTGACTCAACGAGCTCTCCTGAATCATTGCATGGAAACTTAGCAGAAAATGTATCTTTGTGAACCTCCCTTTTCTCTCCCAGCTGTGCTGAGCTGACCATTCAGGATGCAAAAAAAAAAAAAAAAAAAAAGGCAAGCTGCACTCAGTGCTTGCTTCAAACCCAACCCATCTTTATCAGCCCATTCCAGATGTTCTTGCAGCTGTATCGCCTCACCATCACCTCAATTCGATGTGGCACCAAGGCAAATTAAGGGCTACATTTTTTTAGGCCTTGCTGATGCTCTGTGCTCTGTCTACTCCAGCTCACTTCTCAGCCTGTTTTTTACACACTAGTGTCTTCAATTACTTTTCCAAATGAAGGGAGTCATGGTACTTTAATTAAACATTTAATTGAAGGGAGAGAAAAAAAAAAACAAAAAAGAGGGAGGGAGCTGATGTTTTCCAACAAGGAAAGGATAACGGTGAGAGATTGCTGCTTCTGAATGAAACCTCACAATGCTGCTCTCTGCAGCAAGAGGCACCCTGGGCTGGGGCTCATGTATCAAAGTACGGCTCAGCTCCTATTCAATTAATGTGTCTGTTTCAATGGGAAGCTTTTGTAAAGCATTGTTGGAAATGGTTTCTAATTTTCCCTTCAGTTTTTGGCTGGCTTAATTAAACTTACGCCCCCTGAACTCTTGTGTCTCTCCAAAAGCGCACTGGTTATTGACCTAAGGGATTTTTTTTAATCATTTCTATGTTTCCCTGGCCACCTTCAGTGAATTAGTGAATCCATCCCTTTTCTTTTTCTTTTTAAAGGTTCATCCAATACTGAGGTGATTCTGCTCCCTGCCCCTCCAAGAGCTGGCAAAAACATGTGTCATCTTTCCTGTTCTTCAGCAGCCTGAGAACTGCAGCTCTCCAGGCTGGAGTTTCCCCAGATAAAGAAGTCCTGCAAGCCAGTGCCTCCACAGCAGAAGCAGCATGTGCTGCAGGATGTCTTTGCACTCCTTTCCCCTTGTCCAGGGGTAGGATTGAGAACAAACCCACTCACTTATATAGAGGTTCATGGGAGTGGATCCTCATGAACTGAGGGGACAGATTTGTTTTGGGACCTAAAGAGGTCTGGTTTGCCATCAGTTTGGGCTCAAGAGTGAGCAAAGCCCTGTGGATTTGTTGAAGTCTGTGACAGATGGAATCATACAGCAGCCTCTCCCACACTGAAGAATCTATAAAGTCTCTCTTCAGTTGCCTGGTCTAAAAGGACTCAGAGACCTAATTATATTTGGGACATCTCTCTCTCAAATTCAGTGGAAATCTGCTAATAGGCTCTGAAATTATGGGAAGGTTGAATGAACTAACACAGAATTGCAGGAAGCTCCTCTCCTTTGGAAAGCAGGCTAAAAATGAGGTTGAAGCCTGGGTCACATCTCCATCATTCCTGCCACCCCCATGTTATTTACCTGTGGGCCTGGATGGATAAAACACAGGACCCATATTCGTCTGACGCTGTCACTGCAGGCAGTGATTACCTTTGAAATTTAGGCTCTGCCTGTGTGTTAAAGGATGAGAACATTCACAAATGTCAGAATACAAAAGAAGGCTCGCACAAAGGGAACATCCCGCGGCAGAGCATTGCCATCCTGGCTGTGGCTGGGAAAGCAGGGGGTGAGGGAAGGCAAAACTGGGCCACTCCAGCAGCAGCGACTCGGGGAGGAGAGAATACAAGCCCAAGATCAGAAAACAGAGAGTGAGTCTGACGAGCAGGCTTCCCTACCTTGTTCTCTTCTCCAAATGCTCTGAAAAAACAGCAGGACACAAAGTGTTTCTTGGGGTACAGCTGACTAAAAATTCAAGAAGAAAACATTCTTGTCTGCCCACAAAAGACTGTGAAGGCTTGCTCATGTCTAGGGCACAAAAATGGTCCCATTCAGAGCTGAAAGCTTGTTGTTACAGGCTCTGTAGTGGAAAAGCAGTGGAAGTGCATCAACCTGCTGGATTTCCCACCCCCAGCAGGCAGGAGAGCTGCTCACAGCGGGGAGCTAAACACGGGTTCTGCTCCTCATCGTGACTGTGCTGTGGATTAGATGCAGATTAACCCAGCGACCTGGCATCCACTCTCATCCATGCTTAAGAGTATAAGCAAAGGAAAGCTGATGATTAGGGAAAAGAACAGGTGAAGTTCAGTTCAAAGTTCAATGTCATTGAAAAAAACCATGAATGCCAAAACCAGAGTGGGGCTGGTTTTAGTGTCCATAAGCAGATGCAGAGCCCAGGACGGCTGGGTCATTCTCCTGAGGGTTCAGATGAGAGTGGTAAAGGAGGGGTCAAGCCTAGACTAAGGTTCCCAGCATGGGAATTCCTATGTTCTGGTTTTGCTTCCATCACCAGCTGGCTTAGGGACAGGCCACACTGCTCCTTCTTGCCATACTTCCTTTCAGCCACTTCTGAGGTGAAGGCACTGAAATATCCTCACCACATGGGGATGTTCCCTGCTTTGTGTGTGTTCGCTCTGAGTGACTGGGGATTTACATATGCAAAGTGCAGCAGGGAATTAGGAGCAAGCATCAACCAAACTGCCTCGCACAACCACGCCTGAGTGTTATGTAGGAGGAGGAGACAGATGGGAGACAGACTTGATTTTATCAAGATAGGAATAAACTTATTTTCTAGGACTGTTTCTAATAAAATAAAGGCAATTCTCTCTGGCTTATAACACCTTAATAATCACTGTAGTTGTGACACAGAATCAATCATGCTTTTATTCTGTACTCCTTTTTTAGGTTAGGAAAAGCAAGTCTGTTCGAGCCACCCTTAGAATGAAATCTCTTTGATATTTGTTGTTGTTTTCAGGTAACAGAATTCATACCATCTTAAGAATTTACTCTTTGCACGCACCTTATCCATACCTGAGGAAGACCCAGAGCAGGTGGGGAAAGCATGATGAAACAAGATTCCCTGCATGATGCAAGGCAAAGGGATTGTGTAGCCTGCTGCTGCTTTCCGTATGAGTGGATTTTATCCAAGCATTGCTTCTATTATTATTATTATTATTATTATTATTATTATTATTATTATTATTATTATTATTATTATTATTATTATTATTACTACTACTCAGAGAAGGGCACAAGTGTAGGAGCCTGGGTGCACCAGAGCCCTGTGTCTCTGTGATGGTTTCTGTTTGGGAGGGCAGCAGTCAGGTTGTGCACCCAGAACAACCTAGATGTCTATTTTATCTGTCTTTTAGGACAGCTGCAGAATATTGCACACTAAAATACATGTTGTAATGTGTCCTCTCACTTGCTTTAAGACACCATTCAATTAACAAGCAGTGAACTTTGGTGCTGAGAGGAGCAAAATGCATGAAAAGCTGAGAGATAAGGAGTTTCTCCCTTGGTTTGGGAAGGTGCTCTCTCTGGCAGGAGGTCTCCAGTGCCCAGCAGTGGCTGAGCTCATTCTGCAGCACAGCATCCTGTCCAGTGGCAGCTCTCTTCTCTTCACAATTCCCTGTTTTCACAGGCCTGTAGGAGCTGAATCACCTAAGCAATCTTTCTGTGCTTTTGCATTTGGTTGGCTTTGGCCAGAGGGTTTCAAAAGTTATTACAGGGAGAATCACACACACGGCATGCTCACATAAGCCTTTAAAAATCCTGCTGCTGCTATGCTTATTACCATGGATAGTCCCCTTAGCTGAAAAATGAGTCATAATTGTAGAAAACAGTGCAGAATTTGAACCTAAGCCATTAATGCTAATGTAATATATGGTGAGAAAATACTATTAACATTTGGATGGATGAGTTACAATACTCTGATTACCACACATTTGCATTCCTTAGCTTCTGTGTGATTACAACCTCAGCTTTGAAGCTGTGCTACCACAAAGACCTCTTTTGCTGTTTCGATTTGTTTGCTTGGTGTGTGCATATTTAGAGCCAGTGCTGGTTTGCTGTATTAATAATATTGATTGCACAGTGATTCCTGCCGTGCCCAGCCGAGGCGACGGAGAGGGAGGACGGATGATCCTAAAGGGGTGAATTCCCTCTTAGGAAGCGGAGTTCTGGGGATTTATGGAGCAGTCACCTCTCTGAACTGTGGCTTTTTAATGTCTCTTTAAAGGCTCAAGTCCAAGGAAGTGTCCTGATTTCCAGGAAGTTCAGTGGAGAGAGAGCGAGGCACCTCTAGAGGGCAATTCATTCCATGGTTTGCAGCTGCCTGTGGAGCAGGAGCTGGCTGGAGCCAAAGAGCCAAACCACCCCAAGGTGGCTGGCCTGGCTGAGGGTGCTCAGACTGCACAGGGGATGCTGCATTTCTCTCCAGTCAGTCAGCAAAAATGTTTCTGCCCACTCACCAGTGTTTTCCTCCAGGTTTTTTGCCTACGAAGAATTTTCTTGTGCCTTCTCTGTCCATGTGAGGAGCAGCAGGATTCCCTTGGTGCTTTTGTTCCCAGGCTCTCTAAGCATGAGCAGCAGCAGTGTCAAAAGGCAGCAAGATAGATCTACCTACCAAAATGGTTGAGGTCTTTCTGGTGCTCTTTGTGTGACAAAAATGTAAGATCAGATGGGCAAAGGGTGAGGCCAGAGATTTTGCCCGAATGTGAAAGATCTGGCAGCCTCTGCACTATAGGAAACACATACTGTATTCTAGGACCTAGAAAACAGCAAGCCAACTTACAAACCCTCTGAACATCTTGAGGACTCCCTACTGCACAACTTTGATGGAAAGTACCATTTCCTACATTCTGCATGTGATTTACAGGTTTTCCCTATTTTTTTGCAACTACAGCCAGCCTGGAGGGCCAAGTTCTGCTCTCAAATTGGGAACAACTTCTCTGAGAAGCAGAGAAGGTGCAAGTGGAAAAGAGAGGCTGACTAAGAACCCCTCGGGCTGTACCTTGGAGGACACAGGCAGGGTTAACTCTAATTGCCACAGTGGGGCTGCAAGGTGGGGCCCTGCTCACCTTTAGTTTTGGAAAGCAAAATAAACTGTGCTGACAGACTGAGAACAAAGTCAGAGTACACTGTGGCTTTGCAGAGAAGGGAGCTTTCTACCCATGCAGAGCACAGAACAGGCAGGGAAAGCTGAAGGCAATATCATGATGCTGGTCTGCCCCAGCCTTGGACCTTTGGACCTGAAAATGCTTACTTTTGGTTAGTGTATGGAAATGTGTGTGTGAGGACAGGAGGGAGGAGACAGTTCTGTAACCAGTATCTATATTGCAAATTTAAATTAATGGCAAGTTGTCTTAATCGTGGGACAGGTGTTCCTTTTATTCTCATCCCTGTAGCAGAATAAATGAATGAAATAAAAAATGAGTAAGAACTTGAGCCTTCACATAATGAATGTCGTGGATACAGCCTCCTGTAAATTACATTCTGGACACCCAACAGGTAAAGTCTCATCTATTACTGGGATACTCACGTGTCTTTTCAAGGCTCTTCAACAGCAAAACCCTGAAAAGTCAGCACACCTTCTGCAGGTTGGAGAGAGTCTGATGGAGGAGGAAGAGCAGAGGAGTCATTAGGGAACATCATTAGAGGCTTAAGAGCTAATGATCCAAAGCACATTGACATTAATGTGACTCTTTTTTTTGGACTTGAGGCACCAGGGCCTGTGAATTCTTGTTTGTGATATTTAACATGTCTGGTTTTCATGCACAATTATCTATTTTGGAACAGGAGAGGGGTTTTTCTCCTCTGTAGAATAAAAAGCAAACAAATAATCCCCTTGTGCTGAGCAAATCAAGTCCTAGCACTGGAGACAAGATTTCTTAGAATTGCTCCCATCATAAAATCTGCTGCTTCATTTTTCCCCCTGTGTTTATGAAGGCAGTAAGCAGTTCTATTAAAATTAATAGAAATACTCACAGACATGTAATTAAACCTTGACTGCCTGACCAGTGGAAGGAAAAGTCAAGACCAAGGGCACTTTAACTTTTTTATTATGCTTTTCCTTGTGTCACAATAAAGCCACAAAATGCTATTGTTGGGGCCTAGCTTGAAAATCAAAATATTCTCCTTGGGGGACACACTGTTTCAGCCCTCAGAGGGGAGAAGGTTGAGGAAACAGCTGGGATCTCACTGAACAGAGCCATGCAGGGATTCCTGTGAGGGACTCAGTGCCTTGTAACTCCATGTTAAGATTTACTCTTTGCTTGAAGGAACAGTCCCTGTGCATTCATTTTGACCTGATAATGGCTGTGTAACAATCCAGGATACTACTTATTTACGTTGCTCCCTGACAGCTTAAAAATTCATTAATGTCTCAGCAATAAATTCTGAGCAGATTCCCTGAGGAGATGAAAAAAGGGGGACACCAGCTAATGAATTATCAGACAAATACTCTGGAAGGAGAGCCTGTGCTCCTCTTCCACACCGTTCCTGTGGCTGAATGGAAAGAGGCTCGCGTTTGAAGTTTCGTTTTTTATTTCTGCTTTTCTGCAGAATGTGGGAGTAACGGAGGCACCCTCCCCATCTGGCACACACAGCCCATATGGCAGCCATACGATCTCCTCCCCTGCATTTCAGAGACTTCTGAACTGGAAGGGCAGCCCTGAAACCCAGCATGGGCTACAGGAGTAACTTCAATCCCCATCCTGCTCTCCCTCCCTCCTGAGTAACTTATTTAGCGCTGACAATTTACATACGGTGGTTTTACAGTGCGGACGAGGATGCCCCAGGGACTGATTTAAGACTCACAAATCCATTTCAGAGCCTTTGTGCTGAGAAGACGGTGTGGCAGATTCAATATTCAGCTGTGCTCATCTAAATCCACAGGTGATTTGGGGGAAGGAAACCCTCCAGATTTACCTTGGTGCAAGACAGAAAAATAAAGGCACCTGCCTGGACTCATAGCCACTGTACATCAGTGAAAAATACCTTGCACACAAAATTCACAGTACTCTTTTAGCTAAAGACAGATGACGAGCCTGCCACTATACATGCAAATATTGCAGAATGCAGGAGATCAAACAACAAATATATATATATATATTTTTTTTTTACTGCTAAGTTAACTTTCCCTTCTCAAAAAGTGGCAAATTTAGGAAAAAATGAAAGCTGGACCAAATTTTGTCCTTGTAATTTTTCTGATGAAGTTATGACAGATATTTTCCCAGTTATTTGCTGTGAATTGCATGATGAATGATCCCCACATAAGCCCTATTTATTTTTAAATATACTGAGAGTAAAAGGAAACCCAGGTCAGAAAACACTGACAACACAAAACTAAGGATCCGACGGAAGGAAAATAGTTTAATTAAAGCTATGGAACACTTTTTAATCTTAGTTATATGGAAATAGTGAGAATGTGTACTGGGAAAGACTTTTCTCAGTACACCCTGCCCAGAATTACTTTGCCATTGAGGATCTAAAGCATCATCCTGTTTGAGGCTGAGACAGCTGAGAGAGGGGAACAGAATTGCTTGCCTCTATCACTTTCTAACAGGCAATTAAATTTATTTAAACCTTGACAATTAATTTTATTTAAACTCTGATTTCTTTTTGCTATATAGGAATATGAAACTGTGCCCCGATGTTAATAATAAATGAGGGAAAAAAAAAGTTTAAATAATCATGATGAGCACATTCGTTTTCACGAATACAATTGTTTCAGTTTCAGTCTCAAAATGAAAATGAAAATGAGAGGAAATGCAGATTTCCTCCAGCCATTTATTCCTATATACCCCAGTGCTGCTGGGGATGCTGTGGATCTTTCATGAGCCATGCATGCAAGGAAAGGTGCCCCTCTTTTCGTGGGGAAGCAGTCTGAGAAATTTTCTAAGGTACTAATCATGGGGAAAAATAATGAACATTGAAGCTGTGAGGCTTCTGACTTCCACTGTGCAGAACAGAACCTCTTCAAAGTGCTAAATGACCCAATAAGTATTTATTAATAATATTTATATTATTAATAATATTAATAATTAATTTTCTGCCACTGCTGTTGGTGGCAGCTACAACACCTCCCCTGCTGCTGGCAGTACTGGGGGCAGAAAATGCCGCTGAAATTCTCCAGCCTGAGTTCCATGGTTTTGCCAGGAATTCTACATGCTGGTGAACAAACCTTGTGCTTCTGACACCTCTCCCTCTCTCATTTGAGTTCTGGTCTTTCCACACAGGGTTCAAGAAGTCAGTCTGGGCCAGCAGGAGACCCCAGCTCTGCTGGAGCAGGCAGTGGTTGGGCTGCAGGGAAAGGATGGTCCGCAGGTGAGGGATGAATGGATCACTTCCCTTGGCACCAAGCAGTTACTTGGAGCCAGATGGGGGACTGTGGGCTTTCCAGTGAGGCTATTTAGTCTTTTATCACTTAATAAGGCATGAAGGGGTTTTTTTGGGTGTATGGCAAGAATATTTTATTTATACATATGTTTTTGTGTGCGTGTCTCTGTGTCTGCCTTATTGTTTTAAAGACAATACTCAGAAGATCACAATGCAAAGGTGAATGTGCATCTCTACCCTTGAGACTCTCCTCTGGAGCAGGAAGGCCTGAGGCAGTTTCACATGCAGAAGATCACATCAGTTTTTCTCCAGCATCCCTTGAACTCAGACAGACAAAATTCTGACAATGGACTTCCGGATTCAAAGCTGCTCTGCACTCAATTTTGGTCCTTTCTGAAGAATTGCAACCTGGAATAATCCTGAAATAGCAAACCTTCCAACCAACCCTTCTACAGTCCTAAGCCAAATACCCAAACTTCAATTGAATTCTCTGAGCTCTCTGGGCTTTGTGGAAAAGTTTTTCTCAGTTCATGTGACTCACTCTTCCTCCTGTTAGGATAATGGAAAAGATAAACCTACACTTGGATGTCAAGAAACCACAATCACCAAACACACAAAGAATAGAAATTATTAAATAGGGGAATATTTTGAATTTTTTCTTGTTCAGATTAAAGAAAAACACCCAACAAATGCTTTCAGCAGATGTTTTCTAACAAAATTGCATCTGGAGAATTCTGCCCTTTTCATTTTGCAGACTGATCAGATTCTGTACACATGTTGGACTCTTCACAGGGATTCAAACCTCCATCTGAGATGAGCATAGCACTCATGAAAACACAATCCTACTCCCCCTAGAACGGAGCAGCACAGAGCTTGGTGTGACCAGTCTGCAGCAGGAAAACAGGAAGACCAGCTGCTCCAGCAGTTCAAAATTAGTTTACATTAGTTCTTCCATTGCTGCCATGGAATAGCCTGATTTGACAAACACAAAATCTCTGAGTCAGTAGAAATCTCTGAGTCAGTGGAAAGCCAAAATGAAAAGCCATTTTCCATAGCTCTGCTATGTACTTAACAAGGTTATATAACCAGTCATTACTTAGCTTTTAAACTATCCATTAAGGGTTTTTTGCCTAAAAAGGGGTAAAGAGGTGTGATGAGTCATCCAGTCTTCCTCCAAATCTTTGTGACAGTTAAAATTACATAGAAGCCAAGCTGACATCAGAAAACTGTTTTTACTGATGATTGGCCACAGCCAGTTGTGATTTCCCCTCTCTCCTGCAGAAGTTTTTGAATTACTCAGTTCAGTGGTGCTCCTGGTGAGGAGTATGGCTTTGGAAACAAAACTTTTTCCCCTCTGCTTTTGCTCTGCCTCCTGTGAGGGGAGACACATTACCTCTTACTCTTCAAAAGCCTCAGAATACACTCAAAACCCCTCAAAATAATAAAAAAGGAACACCCCAACCTCACATGAACCTCATTTATCTCATGAGCTTTTCAGGGCAACTCTTTAGGGTCCTTGTACTGTGCCCAGCAGAACTGTGCCTGACTTCTTTCAACTCCTGAGAAATAAATGTGTTTAGTAACAGTTTCACTGAAGCCATCCAAGCAACTCTACTTTATCCATGAATAAAGCAGCAGAACAGGATCCAGGAGGCTTTCTCTCTCTCCCACTCTGCTGGAAGGAGCACACAATCCTGCTGTACAGCAGTAATGTGTCCCTCAGGCGTTCCTCACTGAAGTTCCTGCTGCAATCCAAGGCCTTCTCCTCCCTTACCCATCTTCAAGTGGTCATCTGAGAGAGGCAGGAACCGAAAAACGCTGAATGCTGTCCATCACCTTGGTACAGTAAATTATTGCTGCCCAGTTTACCCAGCTGGAGGCTTCTCCTTCTGCAGAGTCCAGCATGAATGATTTACAGCTACCAGGAAGCTCAGATCTCTGTGAGAATCTTGGGGCTGACTTACACTCTGCTCTTGGGCAGGTTTTCCTCAATGTCTTGAATTCAAGACAGTCCACACAGGAAATTTGTTTCACTGTGAATCATGAGTTTTCTGACCTATTTGCCACTGTGTTCCCAGGGAATGGGACAGTCCTGTGCAATTCTCTGGGATTTGACAGAGCTCTCCACCTACACTGCAGTGTTGAGGACAAAGAGGTTGAGAGCTGAGGTCTCTTAAGCCCCATTCCCTTTCCTCAAAAAGATTTCAAACTACCTTTGGAGGCTTTCAGCTAGCTACATCCCTTCTGTGGCAAAACTGGGAGGGGATGATCTGGCTTCGTGCACTTTTTAAAAAGCTTGAGAAGTAAGAGCATTAGCTTCTCCACGCTGGCTAAAAAAAGGCTTGCTAAACCCGTTGAAACCAATTGAGGAGCAGAGCAGAGTTAATCCTGGAAAATGCTCACGGTAGCTCAGTGACGCAAAGGCAGAACAGGGCTGCAAGTGATCTGTTCAAAGAGGACTAGAAGAAGCTGCAGTTGGATTTTGGGGTGGGGATCAGCCCTCAGAGTTCCCTGAGTGGAAGTGGAGGCTCCTGCTATGAAAGTTCTCCCACTGCCTCTTTAACATTTTGCTCTTTTTCATGTAAGATTTTCTTCTGTGGAGAACTTCTGACATTTTTCCATCTGCCTTCTGAGTTCAGGCTGATGGAGAATAGGCATGAAGTACAAGCCATAAAAGCTTTCTCCTTTGAAAGGACTGTGTGTTCCAGTCTCTACTTGGAAAAACATTTCAGAATGCATTATCACCATTCACATTGTACAAACAGCAGCCGTGTACTTGAAGCAGGACCAAGGTCCCCCTGTCCCAGACACTGCATTTCCAAGCAATGAGAGGTAATCTCCATTTTCAGTGTTACAGTTTAAGCATCAGAAAATGTATTTAAACTTGCAGTGGCATTCTGTTGGATTAAACATATTTGGGTGAAGCCATCAGCTCGTTTATTAAATTAGCTTGCTGAAGCTATAGCACCCTCCATCCAAAACATGGGCTCACACCAAAGCCCAAATGAAAATGTTTGGAGCTTTTAAGGAACCTCAGTTACACGTAAGGATGGAGTGTGTTTGGTGTAGTTTTAAGAGAGGGTTCTGTGGCTGTATGTACACAAATGCATGAGAGAAAGGAAAAGGTACAAATACAGAGAGGAAAAAAGAAAGAAACAGAAAGAAAACCTCAGAGATGGACACAGAACAGCTGATGCTCGGACCCTGGGAAGTATCTGAGAGGACTGATGCTTAGAGTCTGAAAAGGGCTTGGAAGTTTGGCAAAGAACAGGCTGTTGTGTGACTCCCTTGGGAACATGGTGCTTGTGTGGTCCCTCTAAAGGAACTGCATCCAGGGAAAAACTGTCTTTAATGCTTTTAACTCAATCACCCCAAAGCTTGCTACTAGCTTGAGTTAAAAAGAAATTAGAGATCTTTGAATAGAAATCTACTGTTTTTTCTCATTTTTAGCATACTTCTCTTCCAACAACAATTTCTCATCAGGCAAACTAAAGTGTCTGCAATGGAAATTATCTTCTAAAAATGTACTGTTCCAATAACAGAAATCCTCCATGTGACATGAAAGCCTATCAAAACTGTGCCATATAACTCGAATTTCAAATTTCAAGTAACTTATCGCACCTCTATTTGGTTTTGGTTTCTTTCAATTAGTTTCTGTTGCTTTTCTGCAGAAAGATGACAGACAGTTAAAGCCCACAAGAATCAAGCAAACATTATCCTCCTTATACAAACATCACTGAAATCCTCTGATGCTGTTTGTTCGTTGACATGGCTTCCATAGGGGCCACTCCCTCAAGTCCTTGTTTAATTTTCAAATTTGCCCTGGAACCAAATTTTTCAATTATGCTCTGGCCACATGAGATTTTGCCAAGGCAGCTCAAAGGCAGAATTTCCAGACTCCAAAGTGGTAAGACACGAGGTGTCCTCTTTAGGGCATCAGATCCCATCCCAGCTCTCCACAGGTAATTGGGAGGATGATGACTCCCCAGTTCAGCCAACAGAGCTCTTAAGGATCTCAGTTATCTTACTGACAAACTCAGAGGTGTCCAGCCCTGCTTCATATGTCACTTTGCCATAAATACAATACCTTAAGTAATCACAAGCTGGCATTAACTCTCTACCAGCTGACAGCTAAAAAAATCTGGAGCTGTGGTGAGAGTTTTGGAAGAGACCTCCTCCCTTTTGCTGCTGTTTTCCCTTCGTAGTTTGGACACAAGGGCTGGGAAGGCAGGATAGGCTTAATCCTCTCTACCTGCAGCATCACAAATAGCACAGACCCTGTAATGTGTGTCCAGGGAAAGTCACTTGGGTGTGCATGACACTGTGTTTTCAGCTGGTCAGGAGGTTTCTTTTGGCTGATTTCCAGGCAGAGAAATGCAAAATGCAGGAAAAGGCAAAATCTAGCAATAAAATGGATATCTGATCAATAGTTGTATTTGCTAGTCAGATGAGTTTTAAACACAATGGCTTCCACTCTTCTCCTCCTTCCTCTGCTGTAAATCCAAACAAACTTCCCTGCAACCATGGAGTGTTTGCTGTAAAAACCCAAAAAACCAACATTCTATCAGAGTGGGAAATCACATCTATTTTTTCCCCAGATTAATGGCCATGTGTGTCCCTTCCCCCTCTGTGACAATGAGTTGATTTGATAGACATCTTCTAGCCTGTGTCACTCTCCTGTCGTGTTCTTCATAGAGTGAGATTTCTTCTACTTCTTCTCCATGCTGTGCCACTCTCTAATATGATGACAAGGCAAAGTGTGGAACTGGGTGAGAAAAAATCCCGAGGCTGTATTCATTAACATGGAGAAAAGATTCAAAATAGCCTTGTTTCTTGGAAGGTTTGAGAGAGATAAAAAAAAATATAGCTGAGAAACATCAATAGCTACTTATTCTCTTATTTTAAATCAGATCTGATCCATCCATCAAGACCAGCTAAGCTGAGAACTTCAAGTGGTCACAGGACTACAGTTCACAGACTCTTCTTGCTGCCATCCTTGTCCCTGAGTTAAAGGGCTCATTTTCCTCAGGGAGACAAAGTGGAAATTCCCCTAGGAGGCACAGAGGTTTTCCTCTACCTCCCAAAGGAAGAAATATTCATGAGCAGCGTTTGCAGGGCTGATAACTGTGAAACTGGTGCACAGCAGTGTTTTTCCCCCCACCTGTGTTGTGTGATGCCACTGGAGACCTGAGAGCTCAGATACAGCCCTGCCCCTTCCCAAGGAGCTCCCCTGCTGTGGCTGGCTGTACTTTAAGGTGTAGGCAGGGCTGGACTGTCCCCTCCTGCCCGGGAAGGCATCCCCCAGCCCCCAGCCCTTTGCTGAGCTCTTGGTCTCTCTGGTGAGTGACTTTTCATCAAGCACAAGAAGCTTGGAATGGCACAGATGCTGCTGGTGCAGGCAGTCAGAGGCTTTTGTTAATTACTCCTACATATTCCCCTGGAAAAGCTGCAGCATGCTGGCAAGGCACCTCTTGGATTCCCAGGCTAGCCAGAGGCTAGCCAGAACACACAAGCCCAGGAACATGACCAGCATGCCTAACATGAATGAATTCACTCCAGACTCTGCATACTAATTAGAAGCTACTTGCTAGTAAAGTAATAACTTTATTAGAAATAGGGCTGGTAGCAGCCCTCTCGTTGGATCAATCAGCTGTCACCCAGGCACCAAAATAAGCAAGCAGATCTTCATAAGCACAATTTGTAAATTGGCAATGAGTTCTTTTGCAAATCATCTCAACAGGAGGAAACTCCTTTGGGGATTCTGGTTTTTCAAAGAAGACAATAATCAATGGTCACCACCAACTTGAACTGGCTTGAGTTCACTAAAAATTAAGATATATGCACACCTTATCTATTCAATGTCTATCTGCCTCTCCTTATCACTGTCATTTCACAAATAGCTCAGAATATGCACCAGGACAAGATCTTAATGCACTTGTTAGAACATAACACTTCATCATTGTCAGGCAGATAACCAAAATCCCAATGCTAAGGATACAGTGCACTTTTAAAAGGGCATAAACAATTTAGCACAAATGAAAAATAAATTTGTCCTGTCTAATAAAGACCTCATAAATACACTGATGTATTACAATAAGATGTATGGGGGTGGAGGGATGATGTCATGCTAACAGAGGCTTTTTCATCAGGTTTGTTTTCCCACTTCAAGAAAATAAGGGGAGGGGAAATATGTCAGGTTACAAATGAGAATGAGAACCAAAGTTCTTAGCAGTAAATCCTCCCTTTCAAAATCAAGAAATCTCTTTAATATTAAAGATGTTGACAATCCTTGGAGATGTCCATAAAAACATATCAAGGGATAGAATCCACTCACAGTCCCTCCAAATCTGTGCATTTTAAAGACAGACATACATCCTTGCACACACATTACCCTGTGTGTGCAGGTAACTCCTGAGGTCTGAGACTGCTTCTCACAGGGAAGAGCAGTGCAGTCTATCAACCTCTTCATAGTTTCTTGTCCCTATATGAGTTTTGCAAGGTGGGGAATCACTGTCCTCCACAAACACATTGCCAAGACAATGCTGGGCTCTTTTCTTTTCCCTTTTGTGCTGGAAGGACAGTGGGGAAAAGTGGAAGACTGTCCACTCTGGTAACAGGTGTCAACACCATCAAGCAACAGAATCACTGCAAGGGGCTGTAACTAGACTTTTTGGAAAGTTAAAATGGGTCTGTATGAAAGGAAGCAGGAGAAACTTGTCCTAGGGAATGTCAGCTCCATTTCTTGAGTGGTTCTCAGCCCACACTGAGATCTGCTTGGAGGTAAGGGATCACATCACTGATCCCTCACCTCCAAGCAGAGTTTTGTCTCTCCATCCAACAAACCATTATAGTTTGCAAGGAACAATTTTGCTAGACTGCCTTACAAATGCAAGTTCTTCCTCCATACAAAACAGAAGACAATGATTTTACATCTTGGTCCACATTTGCTCACACCACCAAGCCCTTCCTGCCAGAAGCTCTGCAGTCAATCCTCCTTTACAGCAGAAACAAAAACTCCCTTAACAGACGTGAAACCCTCAGGTTTTAATGATCACATCAACTACTCCTGTTTCCAACAGCTCTAAGTGGTGTTTTCAAATGGGGATAAACATTTTTGTATGTATATCAAAGCTGTGCAGAGAGCTGTTGTATGCAGAGGTAGGTGCTTCCCAGTGCCAGAGCAAAAATTAGGTAGTTTACATGCAAGGTCTCCCTGGAGCAATGAAAGATAAAAGGTGAGAAAGGATAATGTTAAAATTTAAGTTTATTGCATAACATTAAGCATGCATTTCTAGATTTTGACCAAGGTTAGTTTAGGGAGGAACAGGTCTTTAAAAATTTACTAAATATTCCCTTTTCTTTCAATTTAACTTGACAGTTGCTTCAAAACTTGATCCAGATAAAATATTCTTGCTAAAGAAGCTAAAGGGTTTCTGTTTATGTACACCTCATGACCTATGCCCTGCCTTCCTACATGACTTTTGCTGCATCTTGACCTATGTGCAGCTGCAAACACTGTGTGTCAAAGCTATCATGTGCCCTTTTACAGTGGAGATGAGTAAGGAAGAGCCCAAACCATGAAATAATTTTACTCTTTCATTGCATCTCTCTCTGTCAGTTTGGCGTGACGGATTTTTGTCTCTTTACCTCGCATCTGTTCCACTTACTTGGTCATAGAAAACAAAAATACAGTATCATAACATTTGGTAAGAACATGTGAAAGGAGACTTCACCAGAATTAGCACATTATCCATAGAAACACACAGTCCTTGTGTATGATTTCTTAATGGAGCAGACCCAGTGGTGTAGTGGTTCTGAGGAAATTAACCAATTTTGTAGCTATTGATAGGAAGAGAGAGAAAAGGAGAGAGTGAGAAAGAGAGAGAGTTCTTTTCCAGTGGGAAATCTGAAACAAATTATTTTTTCCCTTAAGACCACACAGAGGCAATAACACTGTTTCATGAAGAGCAGTTTTGAATAAAAATATGTTGTGAGTCAAAAACCTTCCACCTCAAACCAACTCAGACACCTGAATCTCACAATCAAATTTTTCTGTAGAGACTTGTGGTCCAGACACAAATCTAGGACTTAAAACTGTCAGAAAACAGTACTAATTCTGTAATTTCTGAACAAAATTCCTTTTGCTCGTACCGAGGCCATAGGATTTGCTTGTTTAGGATGCGTCCCAGGCAGCAAATGGTGTGCTTTAAGAAACTTCAGTTTCTGTCAGGTCTACAGGTTAGCCCACTTTAAGCTCTGGAATTAGCTACAGCCAGCAGGAGCCACCTGCATGTCCAAGGAAATAACATGGTCCTTAGCACCTGAGGAGAGGAAAGAGGAACCTTTCTAATGAAAAAGACCCCAACACCCCATTCCTCAATCTTTGAGCAAAATGAACAAACTTCTCTTAGAAAGGATAGGTTTTCATCAGACTCATGAACCAGGAAAATAAAAAGGAAGTCTAGGAGGTTACATGGGCTATATTTTAAAATTGAGAAATACAGTGAGAAATGACCATCACCACCACCTAATTAATTCCTCCCTTGAATATTGTTTAATATGCTTGTTTTACAGAAATGAAAGAAATCAGCAAATTAATGTGTGATGAGACTGTTGACAGACTTTACTGAAGAAAGCACTAGGTGGAACCTAAAGTGCCCTCTAAAGAATAATGTTAGGATCTAATTTTATCTTTACAAATTTACAGGCAAAGTGCACAGGATAAACTTCTTTGGAGAAGCCCAGCAAGCAGATAGCCCAGACACACTGCACCTCTCAGGGTGGCTAGTTCAAATTAAATCATGAGCTGAGAAGGAATAATCCTGGTAGGTTCAGAAAACCAGTTTTAAATTTGGTCTGCTAGCAAAATTCTGAATGTATTTACTCTGGATTCCATTTCTCAACCCATATGAAAGCTCCATAGCATAATCAATTATGGGCTTATTGCAAAGTACAGTAGGATTCAATCTCTAGGAATGCCTCAGGGTATGTCTTAGAAGGACGATAAAACTAACAGTAATGGGGCTACAGCTTCTAAGGCTAATTTTCACAGTTACAAATTTTATAAATAAATAGAAGGAATGTCAGCTCTCAGTCACTCAGCTTGAGGTCTCTCATGCTGATAACTCCTCTCTTCTCAGATACTCTCCCTTTCCTCAGATATATTCCTTTTTCTGTTCTGAGGCCCCTGGGACTGGTTCAAAGCGCTTCCATTCCTACCTTTCACATCACTAAATGGAGCAAAGAACTAAGGCAACAAGGAATATGCAGCAAGTACAGGAGGGGATGGTGCCCTCCCTAATGTTGCATCTCAAGGAACAATCATACCACCCGCAAGCGTGATTTCATGAGATCTCAAAGTAAGCAGCATGAGGCAGTGCCAGATGGAGAAGAGGCTGCCTTGGAAAATTCAAGAGCTATGGGTATTGACATCGGTTGTTTTGCAGTAGATTTTCTTCAGCAGGTGAAATGGCAAGAGGAAAAAGACTCCCAAACTCAGTTGTTGTCTTGCCAGTGTTCCTGAGATGGTTTATTTCATGTCATGCAAAATTAAAACACAAGGAGTATTCTTCCACTGCAGCTGCCATTTCACACTGGACACCACCCAGGTCCCCTACAAAGCCCCACTAGACTCAGGTAAATTGCTGTGTCCCACCACTGTACACTCAGGAAAACCTAAAGTGTATTACACTGGTTTTGTCTTTAACCCTGCCAGTGATGGGGAAGGATTTGAGAAGACAAAAACAGATTCAGTGTGTCAACATTTGTTGTGCAGATAATGCCAACAGCAGATACTCAGTTTTTATCATTGTGGGGCTCTCTTTGAGCATCAAGGACTGGTGGAAGAGCTGAAGTGGGACAAAGAGGCTTTGTCAACAGGCTTGTCAACCTGGAGAAGAGTGGTGTAAAGGAGAATTGGCACGGGAGAGTGGAGAAGCGGAACAGGAGGGCAAGGAAGGGTTGTATGATAATGTGGACAAGAGGGAAATTCCATTTAAACATAATAAATAACCATTTTACTCTTAGAGTGTTTGAACATGCAGCAGGTTGTCCAGGGAGTGTGGCATCTCCACCTCTGCAGATATTTCATACCTGACTGGACATTCTCTGAGCAACCTGCTGTAAGTGACTCTCTCTGACCAAGGGGGTAGGACTAGCCAAGCTCTAGAGGTGCCTTCCTGATTCGACCATTCTTTGATTCTGCCTTTCCTCTCCCTCCACTGTCCCCTGCATCCCTTTCAAGGATATTTTCTCACAGTTTCTATACCAGTGCAGCTCTCCTCAGAGGTGCAAACACAGGAAAAGGTGTCTGGCAGTGCTACTTGGTGGTGTGGTTCAAATCCCAAGAGTGTTTTGTCTGTTAACATTTCCAGTGTCCTTGTCCTGGAGGAGATCACACTGGAAGCAATGAGACTAGAGGCAGAGAGGAAAATGTACCTCATTATTTCAGAATCCTCCATTAAAATGTAATCTGTTGTACATTGTTATAATCTTTGACAACAAATGTTGACCTTAAAGGATAAAATTGAAAACCATGGGGAAATAACATGCAGTGAAAATGGCCAATAAAAGCATACCAATATCCACAAAGCTTTCAAGATCTAATATGATCTAATAAACAGAAGATCAACCTAGAATCTGAAACTGGATAAATTCTTGCCTCTGCTGCTCCCTTGGTTATTGAATGTCACACAAGTCACTTGACCATTCTTTCCATAATATCACTTATGCACCCAGTCCTGCTTGCTCCTACACCTAGCTGTTAAATGGGGTTTGGAACAATTAACTTCCCACACTCCTTATTTGATGTCAGAATTAATTTGTTCTATTGTGTATGAAGAATTTTAATACTGCTTTTGCCAGCTGAGTATTCCTTGTAGACAGTAAATACATTTTATAGGGATACTAATACAGCTTCTGTGCAGTGGCACAATGGATGTGTTGTCACCTACAAACAGCACTGTGGTTTGCATTGGATGTTTACATAGGAAAAGAACGATCCTTTTGGGAGCCATCCCTCACCAAGAAACCCTTGATGAAAATGTATTTGTTGCCAGGTTCTTAAGGGAATTCCATCCTGGTTTATAGTCACTCATTTCTCTCCCTGGCCAAACTCTGGCAAAATCTGTGCCTCTGCACTTCGAGACATCCAAAACAAGATGTGCACCATCCTCCTGTTGGAACACAACAGTTGTGCATGGCAAAGTAGAACACTGTTCATTATGTATAGTGTAAGATAGTTTAAGTTTAAGCCAGGTTTTCAAAAAGAAAGAAAGATAATTTTTTGCTTTCCCTTTCTTCAGATACGAGAGTTGTCAGAGAGCATTCTAGATGTTTCATAGATTACAAATGTGGCCTTGTGTTACAAAGGATTGAGGGCATTGCAAGTCACAGTTAACCCCAGGGCTGATGTGAATATTTTGTTTGGGTTTCCAGTGTATTCACCCACTGCACAGGCCTTTGGCCTTTAGTTTTACCAGATTCCACAAGCTGGGAATTGCTCAGATAGATAATGAGTGATACCTCCCCATTCAAGCAAGCCCATTTCCCTGGTAGTTCTGTTAGGCCAACAACTGCAGGAAAAGCACCCAGTTGCTTTTTCCTTGGTGTAAATCCCCCTGAAATGCCAATGGGAACATTTTGCAGGGAAGGATGCAGAACTAAACAAGTTTTCTTCCTACCATTAACACTGTTCTCAGTTCTGGTCTCTATGGTTCTACCTGTGCTGCAGAAGATTGTGTCATTTTTCCAGGAGCTCATTTTTACCTGGAATAATTCACTTCTAAAAGCTGTAAGCACCCTGCCAGGCTGAGGGGACTGTGAGGCACAAAGATCCAAACCCCAAGTTTCCAAGGCCCACAGGCAGGATAAATTGTGCATACATGTACGAGGCCGTGCTGAGAGCAGAGTGCAGCACAGGGCAACGTGGTGGTCTCTTGGGTGTTTCATATGTCTGTCATGTGGAGTGCTGTAGAAATGAACAATACAGACCTTTTAATTAGAGGTGGAGACAGATACCTCATGCATCCATGCCAGAAATACCCAACCTGCCTGTTTTAAATAGCTTTTCATCCATGGCCGAGCTCTTTAAACTTTCTCCTTTTATTAAAACAGCTCAACTGAGACCATTTTAATGTGCCCCCATCTAGTTATTTTATTGGAAAATATTAAAAGTGTGGACCAGGTGAAATTAAATGCTTTGAAAGTGGAAATCAAGCAGTACTTTTGGTTTCTAAAATCAGCTTCCCCTCCTTGTGCTGATGCACTTAATACTATCCCCTTATTTAAGAGGCATTGTTTGAGCTAAAATTGTGAGTAACTCTGCAATGGGTATGAACAAAGGAAATGATAAGTAAGAAAAATACAGCTCATTAGAGAGGGTGTGATTAAAAGGGGAAATGGACTTACAGAGGCTTGAGATATTTTTCTCTGGTTATTAACCAATATTCTTCATGTTCCCTCCACCACATGCCAAGGGTAGATGGGAATAAAAGCAGGAGAAGCCAAAGAGAGCATGTTCTGCCCCAGCTGCTGAGACCAGCAGTCACCTCCAGGAAAGGCTGAGAGGGAGGCACAGAACTGACCCTTTCTGTCTCAAGCACAGATGTCTCATGTGTGGCAAAGATCAAGCTGGTACTCTCCAGACTGGCATGTCCTAGCTGGAGGCTTGGCCTGGATGGTTAAACCTCCTGCATGGATCAGGGGTCAGCTGATATCCTCTTGTGGGCAAGCAGAAGTCCATAACCAGACAGCAGTGCCCTTGTGCCTCTTACCAAACCAGCCAGGCAGCCTCCAAAATACTTCTGATTGCAGCTGAGAATGGCCAGGAGAAGTGGGGGCTTTAGGAGAGTAGTTAGCAAAAAACAAACTGCTCAAACACATACTTTGCAAAGCTTTTTCATCCACTATAAAAATATCTCCTTCTGGTTCCCGCTGAAAAACTACTTGTGATCTAGATCTCCTCTGACCCTAAGGTCATTTACAGAGGACAGGAAGAAGGCCTTGGATACTGTCTCCATAGACAGAGGATTGTCACTGTGGTGCTACCAGCAGCGTGGTCCCAGATTGTGCCAGGCTGTGCAGAAGCTCAGGGTGGGGATCAGCCACACTCCCTCTCTCCATCAAAGGCTGTCCCTGACTGGGCTGCCCCTTCTGTCATGAGCAGGCACTGGAAGGATTGCCTGGACACTCAAACAGTTCCCCAACCCCAAACAATCATTTTCTTTGGCACAGCTTTGAAGTAAATAGTCCACTAACCCCTGCCATGGCCCATGGAGAACACTCTTTTCTTGAGTGAGGTGTGACGAGGGGTTTGCAGTGGGATCCCAGCAGGGTTTTGTGGTTCACATTACCTGAAGGATGAGAAAAGCTCCTCTAGGCTAAAGCACAAGTTCAAGAGCTGGCAAAGAGCAATCCCTGGAGCTGTGGGAGGAGAGAATGGGGACTACAAGGCACAGTCAGTGAGGCAAAAGGGCATATTCTGGTGTAGTCAAGCTGCAAAGGCTGACTGTTCAAACATGCCTCTCCCATCTGCCCAGCACAGCACCAGTGTAAATGGCACCAGCTCAGCTGGGAGCGAGGTGAGGACTTCCTTGGGGACAGCATGACAAAGACATGACACCACAGCTGGCCTTTCATGAACCCAATGCAAGATGCAGCAAATCCATTTTACACAGGTCCCGCTGGAAGGACAGCTGTGTATGTTCACATCGCAGCACTCTCAGGAAAAAAAAGGAAAGAAGAGCTATGGGAACAGTAATTCTCCCAAATTTTGGATTGTTGTGCTTTTTATTTCCATGAACAAAGCCATGAAAACATAGCAATGCAAATAAAAAATGTAAAATATGACTTTGATTTGACCTTAAGAGGATATGGGATATGGATAATAAATAAAATATTTCTGAAACTAAGGAATAAATCTAGCTCTGGGAATTCTCAGGGAGGGGAAAAAGCACTCATAAAAATTCACTCCTCTCTGAGCTGCAGCCCTGAACCTCCCATGCACTAGATGGGAGACACTGATAAATCTAGGAGGCCATATGTGCCAACCAGCTCATATGTTTTCAGTGAGCAATGACAGGGAGCCAAATTGCTTTATTCCGATTAGTGAAGGTCCTCTGACTGCAAAATACACCGTGTGAAAAAAAAATATTGAGTTTTAGTTCGCTGACACATCAATTTAAGAGAATTATTGCTCTCACATAGAGGCCAAAGCATGTATCTCCCTTCATGTATGTGCAGTAAAAACTAATTGTCAACTTTTATGTAGGGGTGAAAGGGGAGGGAGAGAGGAATGGGAATGGTACCTCTCCGACCTGCAGCAGCATGTTCTGGCTCTCGTGTGTTATCTCAGTGGCAAACCACTGGCATTTCGTTTTATTCCTAAATTCAAAACAAACTCTCTGTAAACAGCATCGTGACTTGCATCTTTTCCAGCTGTCTTTTCTCCAAAGAAGTTTCTAGAAAGCAGCTTCATCCAGCTTCTTGGTCATAAAGTCTCACAGATGGCCAGAGAGACCACTAATGAAATCCACGGCTGGACCGTCTCCTGCTGCGGCTTAAATCTTGTTCGCTTTCCTCACAGAGGCAATTTGGCAGGGGAGGATGCCAAGGTGCCTGGGGTGTGTGGTCATTTCAGAGCCTCCTCTGGGTGGGTTTTAAGCCCTGTCATGTGCTGGAGCTGATTCAATTATGCTATTTCCTGATTTGCCATGATGCTCCCCTCGCCCAGAGGAAGGGGGGCCGCGAGTCCTGCGTGCGCTAATACCACTCAGACAATAGGCATGCGAAATTGATGTTCATGCAATATCTTTAAGTCTCCAGAGATTTGTATTTTAGCTATTGTATGAAACGCTTCGCTTTCATTGCTTCTCTCCTTCACCTTTGTTTCCCAGCTCCCCGTCTCATCTCCTGCCTTGGCTGGGGCTCTGGCTGCTGCAGGTTTCTTCATTGCATATTCAGGAGATCTACTGGTGCAAAGCAACTCATTTTCAGCACCTGAAATTCGCACCGTGAAGGCAGAAATAATCAAATATTTTGAAAAAAACTGGTGAAGCGAAACACTGCACATTAATTATTGTGATAGTTATAGGATAACAACTAATTATTAATTATGATTCCAGCAATTGCTGCCTTGTATTTTGTTGAAATCTTCAGCTCGGCATTGAAATTTGTACGAGTTCCTCTAATGCAGCATTTTTACAATCAAAATATATAGCACCCTCCCATTTTTTGCAGGAATGATTTTCCTCTGTGATAAAACAGGAATTGGCCTTTCCTAGTATAAGAAAAGAAGAATTTATACAGCTTACAGCTCTGGCACTACCTGTGCCAAAACCAGAAGAAGAAAGAGAGAAGAAAATGGGGGTTTTCTAATCCCAGCTTTCTCTTAGCCCCAGTCATTTCACCGCTTCTCCATTTTCTCACAACAGACTGTCTTTGATTTGCTTTCAAAATGAAGGCCTAGCTGACAGACAACTGTAAGAACAAAGGGTTCCAAACAGGAAAAAAGGGACTTTGGGGAGGCACTGGCCATGGGGGAGGAGCACGACTCCAACGGGGACACAGGAGGGTTGAGGAGGCTGAGGGAAGGACAGCCTTGTGCGTGGGTAGTGGGCAAATGACAGACAGTGACAGGGAAGAGGGACTGAAATAAAGGGGGAAATGAAAAGAAAGGAATGCTGGGGGCAGCTCTTGGAGCACGAGGTCTCATTCCCTTGCCAGAGGGAGGAAATGAAGAGAGGTAGGAAAAGCTGCCTGCCTGAATGAACATCCAGGCCAAATGGAGCTCCTCCCCTGCCTGCCAAGGCTGAGCCCTGATCATCAGGGGGCCTGGTTCGATGTCCCTGCTGAAGGGGAATAAGATTTAGAAGGAAAGTATGCAAATGACTTCAGAAAATGCCTTGCACCTTCCTGCTGAATTTGAAAATGCCCAGTGGTGTGGGGCCTGTACATGCTGCTCACAGTGGGGAACACTGAGGAAGCACGAGGGCTCCTCCAGGCCACTCAGCCACTCTGCCCTTGTGCCCAGGCCAGCACCTCCTTCTGTGGAGTCACTCTGAAGACACAGGTCCCAGACTGGGGACTGGTGACACCAGAGGGCAGGAACAGAGTTGAGGATGAGGAGATAAAGGGAGAAATGCTTGGGAAAAACTACCAAGCCTTTGTTTTTCCTTCTTGCTGTCCCTGCTCTGGCTGCTGATGGCTTTGGGTGGCTTGGAAGACAGATTGGGACCACAGCCTTCAACTAATGTGGAAGAGTTCCCTCCTTGTGAGGGCTGGCTCACCTTCCTCAGCTGCTGAGCTGAGTGGGGACAAGGACAAGGATGTTGTCCTTTCCCCAGTGGAAAGCCCAGCCCTGCAGGCCAGGACCGTGAAGGGATGGAGCAGCTCCCCAGGCCAGCCAGGGCACGGTGCCATGGACATATGTCACTGTAACAAGGAACTGGGAAGGGGAATGGCAGAGGATGAGCAGGCAGTGAGGTACAGGGTGCAAAAAACGTCAACTGGGGAGACTTGTGGGACAGCTCTGGGCAGGATAAAGACTGCCTTTGTTGGACTTTGTGATGCAGCACTACTTCTGCTGGGTGCTGAACAATATGGGTTGTCCCCCATATGGGTTGTTTCCCCATCTAGGGAAAACTGGAAGGAGCTAGAAGCAGGTAGGCGTGTTTGGGATTGACCAAAATGTAATCAGAAATGTGTCCATGGGTGGAAGCCAAAGTGCTGCAGGATTATAAATAAATAAATAAATAAATAAATAAATAAATAAATAAATAAATAAATAAATGGTTTTAGAGCCACTACTTGTCATATCTGAAGTGTTCAAGCATTCAGACCTTAATAAGCAGCACTAACAGGAAGGGAAATTTCTTAATGACAGCATTTGCTACACAGACCTTTATCCATATCAGAGATGCATAACAGGAGCTGGGCAATCTAATGGAGATTAACTGCTCAAAGGAAATAAAAAACACAACACTTCCACACGGCACTGGCTGCTGCCTTAGCTCCCCATCCTCTGGCAGCTTCCCAAACACACAAGTTCATACCGTGAATGCTGAATTGGAAAAGCTGGAGGGCAGAGCTCTCATGGAAACCACAGAGGGAGAGCATACATGAAGAAAAGGCTTTCTGCATGACAGGATCTAAACTGGAAGGTACTTCTGCTGGGGAAATAGCCCCACATACCAAGACTGAGCCGGGGAAAAAACGGCCTTGCTACAGTGTTGTTGATTAAACCTACCGTGATTCCAAAAAAAGCAGCAATTTGCTACTTAATTGTAACCAGGCACAGAAAGGAAAGAAAATGAAAACAGTAAGGGAGCATTTTCTCACTACATCTAGCTCATCTATTTAAAATTTCTGTTCATAGTGACTTATTCCACATGCAGAGTGTAGGCATTTATTTAAATAATAGATACCTATCTCCAGGTACAGAACGGGGCATGCTACAAAGTACACAAACAAATTAATGCTAGGCTCAGTGCCCAGATTAGAAGGTTTACCAAAACAAACAAACCAACCCTAAAAGCTCAGATTTTAGCAGAAGAAAAGAGTCCCAAAATAATGTAGGAAGTATGAGACTAAAAAGTTGTAATGCATCTGTATGGAAATGTGTGATCAGTTGTATTACATCAGGCAAGGTTTCCTTATGATAAGCCCTAGACATCTCTCTGAGTGAGAGGTGGTCCTTGCTGTCTGCAAACTGGGGGCTTTCCAGCCATGAGAGAGGAGTCTGTGGTTTAAAGATATGAGATTTGGCCCAAATTGCACACAGAGCAAGATACAGAATGCTTTCTTCCCAGTCCCAGATTCAGGGATCACACACTGCTGAGATTCAATGGCTTCTCTCTTGAAATTCAGCCCTGAGCTTCCTTCTCTGACCTCATACTGTGACTTCCAAGTCAGGGAAAGGATGTTCAGGGTGGAAGTCTGAAACTGTTAAGGCAGGGTTAGAAGAAGACAAGGAAAACCCTGTAGGAGAGATGTCTTACTTGAGAAAAGTCAGTCAGCAAGCAAGGACAATTCAGTATCTGTCTCATCTGCTTTGGAAGGACACAGGAAAGCAGCAGTCACTCAACAGCCTCAGGCCTGGATAATTAAAACCTTTATATAATGTCAGGTAAAAGAGCAAACAGTACTCCCATGGTGTTGTGGTTTAACTCCAGATGACAACTACGCACCACACAGCCAGTTGGGGGAGAGAACTGAAGGTGTAAAACTGAGAAAACTCTGAAAAAACGTAGGTTAGGGTAAATACAGTTTAACAGGTAAAGCAAAAGCCATGAGCGCCAGCAAAACAAAACAACGAATTCATTCCCAGCTTTCCATGGACAGCCATGCTCAGGAGAGCAGGGCTGCATCATGTGTGATGGTGACTTGGGGAGACAAACACCACCACTCTGAATGTACCTCCTCCCTTCTTCCTCTTCCCCCAGCTCTATATGCAGGTCATGACACCATATGCTCCGGAATATCCCTCGGGTCATCTGGGCTCAGCTGTCCTGGCAGTGTCCCCTCCCAGCTCCTTGTGCACCTCAGCGTTGGGTGAGGAGCAGAAAAGGCTGTGACTGTGAGCTCGGCAGGAATGAAAGCACCCCCGTGTTATCCTACACTGATCCAGCTCAAATTCCAAACACGGACCCATATGAGCTACTATGGAAAAAAACGCACTCTGCCCCAGTCAAAACCAGCACACGAGGCAGACTAAAGTCGAACGCCTCCTTCCCACTTGCAGCTCGGGGTTGTAGGTTTTTTTTCTTTTCCAGAGCATCTTGAGCAGATAATCAGAGCGTGCTGACATTCAGCAGTAATCAATTAGCGCCTACTTTAGATTAAATTGAGAATATGTAAATTGGGCTCCTCATCAGGCACCACAGTCAACATTGCAGAGACACTCACCATGCTCTGAACATATCAAACAGATGAAATGCAGAAGTTGTTCCAAATCCTTTTCTAAAATAGGAGGCCAGGTGAACTATATCAACCATTTAAGATTACTTTTATCTTCTTTGTTGTTGGTGGTTTCTTTTGGTTTTGTTTTTTCACTTATTTGTTTCTGTTAAATTAGCCTCTATGATTCTTTTGCCAACCTGACACAAAGCTGACAATTTTATGGACTTATTTACATATATAATATGATAAAATGCACCACTTACAAATTAATACAATGAATCTGACCCTAAAAGGTGCATTACAACATTCTTCCTGCTTATCCTTTGTTCCTTCTTGCAGTGAAAACACGGCCACCACCAAGTGTTGAGAGCTCATGCTGGTCCTGGCAGTGTTCGGAACGATTCCACTTCATTTCTTAAAAGCACAAAGAGGATAATCCTTGGTGTCATCCCACTCCCAGTGCCAGAGCACCCACACCTGCTGGTTAGCCAAGACCCTGCTGGGCCAGCCCAGAAGTCCTACATGGGTACAACAGAAAAGGCTTGCAGGAACCACTTATATCTTCAAACACTGGGCATGGAGCTTAGGAAGTGTCTTGTAATTTTTCTTATAATGGGGGTTTCTTTTTTTCATGTCTGAGCAGTAAACTTTCTATCAGACCCCAGCTTGGGTCAGTGTGCCTGACCTTTCATTATAAATTGAAAATGCTGATTCTTCAACACTTTCACAGCCTCCACCCTCAGCTGATCACATTTGGAGAGAGACAATAACTGGACTTCACTTTAAGTGGATATTGTAGAAGGTGCTCATTAAAAAGAACATTTAACGTGTGGGAATGAAAGAAAGCATGGATGTGTTAAAACACATATATTTGCATGAAGTCGGTGTTTAAAAATACTCTTTTTGTCTCTACAGATCACCATCTTACTCAGATGGGTTTTTCTTCTGTCCTCTGAATACAAGTGATTGTCAGGACTATCGGGGGTTTGCATTTCAGTCTGCTTCAACAAAAGCCCTGTGCTTCAGCCTCCTCTTCTCCCCCCTGTATTATAGGTGAGATTGTTTCTGTAGAGACCAGTTTGTCATTTTTGCTCAAACACATCCCATTTACATAACTCATAAGGCATTAGAAAAACGCACCCCTCGAACCACACACGCACATATACATGCGTATAAAGCTGTCACATCGTGCCTGCAATAACATAACAACGTACAGCAGATAGATTACTCTCGTCCCACAGTTTGTTTTTGTGATTAGCAGGCATGACGCAGACCCAATAGACATTAACATGTCCGGGAAGCACTCACAATAAATTGCCAGAGCTACTAATAATTTAGATATTTTTATGACTGTTCAGTGCTGGCTAATTTCGTCTAATAAAATCCCATTAAGTTGCTGCCTAGTCCTTTTCTTTCCTCCAAGTCCCCGAACGGGACTTATATGCTAATTGCAACCAGTATATGCTAATTAGACCTCATTTCCATTTCTTAAAGAGATAAGCACTGCCTTGTGCCAACCCATCATTAACACCTCCCACCTTTGCCGCAACCTTTCCGTCTGGCTCCCGCAGAGGAGCGATAAAGCATCGCTCTGGGCTCCGCGCAGCGCCGGGGGCTCCCCGGGAAGGGGGACCAGGGATGCTCCGCTCCGCCCGGCAGCGCGGGGAACACAGGGAGAGCTGCCCGCCGAGGGAACGCCGAGCTCTCCTGCCCTCGCAGCCCTTTAGGGGAATTCTCAGGAGTCCAGGTCCATGAGGGAAAAGGAGGCGAGCCCGGGCTGCCGGCGGGTTTGGGTGCTGCGGCTCCCCCGGAGGAGAAGCGGCCCCCGCTGTTCCCGCACGCCCCGGCAGCTCTCTCTCCATCGCGCCCAGCCCACGCGGGCTCATTAGAGCTTCGGGGAAGCAATCAAGAGTTTATCATGCTTGAAGGGGCGGCGAGTCTCCTTGCGCTGCCTAATGTGATTTCGCGGCGCTGCAGTGTAGTCGGAATTAGATCCATATTAAAGATGGGTTAGCGGAGAGGGAGCGCAAGCGAGAGGCGAGCCCCGCTCTGCTTCTTCAAACCACAAGGTGCCTTTTCAGCTGCGGGCTGCCGTGCCCTTCGCTCTGCTCTGGGGAGGGTGACCTTCAACCCCCCCCGGCAAGATTCGTCAGGAGTTTTCAGGCTGAATACAAGAAAATCCAAGCAAATCCTAGGCTGAGTGTTTAGGCCGGCAGCCTTGCCTCGTGGTTGCGGGACCAGAGTCTGGGCTTGTCCGCACTGGGGTAATTTCTTGCCCCACCAGGCAAGAAATGAGTCCGTGGGAGTGAGGAGGGCAAGTCCCGGGTTCCACGGTGTAAAACCAGAGCAGGGCCACCAGCACGGCACAACTCAGCTGTGAGTTTAGGAGGGTAGCTTATCAGCACATACTTTTCCCTAGAAAAAGCATTTCTTGATATTACTTAGAAATGCCATTTCCCTTCTGCCTTTTTCCAGAAAGCAAATTGCAACGTTTTACTGTCTGAGAAAGACAATTGCAAAGTCAAAGGATCTGGGAATATTAGCGATGCCATTGTTTGAAAAAGAAGCAGCCTTGAAACATCATTTGCAAATATATTCATTATTCTGAAATGCTAAATGCAGTAAGAGCAGGTTTAGCATCTGTCTGCTAACTAGCTCCCTGATTATTACCCAGCGGAAGAAGAACACAGGCAGACAGGGCTTTACTCCAGGAAGCCCAGACACTGTAGATGGGAAATATTCCCAAAACATGCAGACCCCCCCTGAGCCCCCACCCCAGGCAGGGCTCTTCACATCTTTGCTTTGTGCCGTGCTTGACAAATGAGGGTAGCGTGGCTCCTCATTTTCCTGGGTAAAATGACTCCCTGCTGCTGTCTCCGGGAGCTCTGCGATGTTACGCCAGGGATGAATTCGCCCACGTCCGCCTCAAACTAATGCATTTCCCCCCATAACCAAAATCATTATCCGCCTGATTTC
>NC_031768.1:7957402-8104989 GCF_001522545.3 Parus major
CCGAGTTCAGTCCGGGACAAAGGACAGCACCCCTGGGTGCCCAGGGGGACCTGCCCGAGGTGACACTGAGCCCCAGGGTGGGGAGTGAAGCAGTGGCCGCTCCCGGGGCCCCGGCAGCACCAGCACAGAGATGCTCGTGTAAGATGGAAGAAGAGGGAAAGGGCATGTGAGGCGAAAATCCATCAGTATGTAGAAACCATCGCAAAGGCTACTTTCTTTTGGTAAAATTAAAAGGACTGGAGGGGTGCTCCCGTGGAGCTGATCTTTTTATTGCTTGCACATCTCTCTTTATACCTCTCCCTTCTGCTATTACTGATTATTTAACTCTGTAGCTGCACTTTAACTTTAGAAAGAGCTCCAGGATACGGTCGGTTTGAAGGAGGCCGTACAAAATAAAATTTTATATTTTATTGCATTGTATTGTTCAGCATTTTAAAGAGGTAAATTAATCACTAAACTGCTGTTCTGTGCTTTAAACTACCAGCTGTTCAGCGCTCTGAATTACAAGATTTATCCTTCAGGATTTTTTTAAAATATTTTTTTTTTCACCTTTCATATAAAGAGTTTATAGGGAAATAAGAATATGCTGGGGAGCAGAGGAGGGGATTAAGAGACAAAGAATCACACCATGCTTTGGTCTTCATCCCACATCAGATGACTTGGTGACAGCCCTTCCTCTGTGGGCTTTACAGCTTAATTACCTGGATTGTGGGCTTTCCCATTTCCACTCCTTCCAATCTCCCTCAGACTTTATTAGTATTTAGAGCATCTTGCTTAGTCTACTGGGTTTTCTCTTCACCTTGGCAGCTGTAGTGTTAAACACACACAAAAGGCCTTCAGTAAGCCCTCATCACTGTGATCTGTGCTTAAATCAAACAGCACAAAGTCTGACCACAGCAGGGACCTTTTTTCATTACAGGTAGAAGTGAGGCAATAAAAAGGAATGTGGGGGAGGGGAGGATGTGTGTGTGTGTTTGCAAACGCCCTCCAAGATGTCCACAGGCCCCCTCCCTCTAGGAGAGAGTGCAGGGCTGATGAATGGGGGAAAGGGCGGATGATGAGTAGTTATCCCGTGCCTTCAAATTCCCATCTTCTCCTTTAGTTTTTCTGAATCACTTCTCTGCAATTTTCATTGAAGCACTGGGTTAAGCAGCATGAGCCATCTGACCCCTTCCCTTTCTTTACACCTGGCTGGAGGCAGCTGACCCGCAGCTTCTGCCCAAAGCATCCTCACCCTGCCCAGGGACAGAGGAGCTCAGGGTTTCTGCTGGGAAACATCGCTGATGCCAGCCCATCCAAATGGGGTGTCAAGGCCTGAGCTACAGCACACACTGTGGCTGTGCTCTCCCTTCTCCACACAGAGGACAGGATAAACAAACCCAGAATCCTCTTTGCAACCCCAACCTTGCTTCTCCAGCCAGTCTGCCTCCACCAGGTTCTCTTATTTCTTTCTGTGTTATACTGGAGAGAACAACTTCAGCAGGGTTGTGGGGCATGAGAAGTGCAAGGTCAGGATGGGAAGTCTCTGTGCAAGTTCTAGAACAAGGCTGAGCATTTGGCTACACAGCAGAGATAGCCACATGCACAGTCACAGCTTGCATCCTACATGACAGGTGAGAATGGAATGCCTGCAACATGTTTGGTAGCCACAGTAAACACAGGAGATTTAAGTCTCTTGGTAGCACCATGAAACAGGCTTTCTGAGCATGTTTGGCAGTCAGTCTAGGTTTATCTCTCAGACATTGCTTTCAGACACCAGTGAAAACTCTCAGCCACTGCCTTTTGAATCTCATCTTACCCAGAGCTGCTGTCTTCCTTCCCATCCAGCCAGGGAGGTGGTGACTGCTTGAGTCCAGAGCCTGAGTGAACCTTGCTGAGCATCCTGAGAGCAGCAACACCTCCTAACACCATTCCTCAAAGCATCTTGGGGCCAACACTATGGATGCTCTCTGCTTTTGTGGCATCTGCACAAACATCCATCTTCAAACACATGGGGAAGGCCAGGTTGGGTGGGGACCTGAGCAACTTGATGTGTGTATGGCATCCCTGCCCGTGGGGAGTGGGAATGGGGCTGGAACTAGATAATCTTTAAGGTCTCTTCCAACCCAAGCCATTCTATGAGTCTGTGATTCTATGATTCTGTGACACACATCACCAGAAACCTTCACATGCTATTTTCTTCATGCCTGAATAGTTCTAGTCATCTTCTCAACTTTTTATGTAGTTGGACCCAAACCTGCCATTTCTCCCCTTTCTGCTGCACTAAAAGGGCTCACAGGCTTCACTCTGGAGTGGCACTTGACCATGCAGCTATGCCAGTGCTATTAATTTCATTAAAACACTAATTGAGAATGAGAGCACAGTTTGTCACAAGCAGTGTGATGGGTCAGCAGACATGCACAAATGATGGATCCAACAAAATGACCATGGGCCCAGCCAAAGGAATGCTGAAGGAAATACACCTTTCTCCAGGAAAATTGTTCTCTCTGTTCTCATCACTACATGCCCAGTCATTTTCAGATTAAAAAGAGGAGAATTGGTGCAAATCATTATGTCACATCTACCTAAAACCAAAGCAGAAAGAAAAGACATAATTAAATCTAATCTATTCAGGAAGAATTCTATTTCCTTTAGACCAGAGGATCACACACCCTGCTTTTTTCTTGGGCAAACCCAGATCACCCCAGAGAAAATCCTTGTCATGTTAATTTGCCTTGGGCATTAATCAAGGCCAAAAAAGCCATTTCTTTTCCAAGGGCATTACAGACAGAGGCTGTGGCCCCTTGGCCCCAGGTTAACTCACTTACTACAACCTGAGTTACAATGGGTGTTGAGGAAAGGGAGGAAGTATTGCAATGGCTCATGTTTCTCCAGTCCTCTGATTGGAGGGAATTGAGCACGGCACCTGTGCCTACTACATTCCCTAAAATACCCCCAAACACCTGGGCACTCTCTATCACAAGCCCCATGAGGGGCACAGACCCAAGCTGGCAGACTCCAGTTAAACACACAGTAAGAACTTGCCTTCTTCCCTTGAAATCTTATTCAAGGGGAAGTGCACAAAACACTAACACAGGAAAAAGGAGAAAGAGGTGTTGACATGACAAATGATGAGCCCAACATATTCTTATCCCATTGAAGGAAGACTCTTTTAGGATTTCTACTGTCTTACAGCATGAGTGTGAGCTTAGAGAGGTGAAGCCACCATTCCCAAAATGCTGGAAAAGTATTCATTAGGTGGTGTGAAGCAGGCAGACAGGAGCATCTCCTGGTGAGAGATATAGAAAGGGGTGTGGGGGTAGGCAAGAGCAGAGCTTTGAGCTTGACTGGAAAGAGAAATTCCAGAGATTCATGAGGACAAGTCTGTCCTGAACTGTGTCTGTAATGCAAGTCAGTGGGTTACTTGGTCACTTCAAAGCCATTGCAGAAAAGCTTGCCTTCATCAGGGCATGCTCTGAATTTTAAGTGAGCCCCTGAAAGTTACTTGAAGCTTCTCTAAAATGTTCAGATACAGAAAGCTTGGTGAGCTGAAGTGTGGAGATAATGCAGAAAGTTTTAAGATAACTTATTAATCTGCAAATGTCTATGCAATGAGCTTGTTATCACTATGCTTTTTAAGCCTTTGATAAGGTAAATCAAAATACATCTGTTCCAACAAAGTTTGCCACATTGATAAAAAAAAAATCTCATGACATTTCAGTTTCCAAATCTTTCCCATTCACTCTGTTATTAGCAATTTTGGATCAGTTTCACAGCCCCTTGAAAACTTTACCTAAATTATTAACTTCAATCAAAGGAATGCAGACAATCAGACCTTAAAGAAAATTAATGTCAGCTTCCCCAACATTTGAAAATAACACCCAAAGATATGTGTCCCAACATTCTATGGTTCCTACAGAAATTTTACCTTGGAAAAAGCTGATTTAAAAGAGCAGTGAACAGTTTTACTACATCCACACGTGCCATATAAAGTTGATTGTGGTACTTTGTCTGGACTCAACAGGGCATTACGTGAAATATCAAGACCCCAGTTCTCAATTCTTCATTATTTGCTTCTTGTACGGAAGATTACAAAGCTGCAAATCTCCCGGCGTCATGCTCTGCACCCTTTGTAGCTACTCTGCATAAGAATAAATCAGTTCTTCTAAAATTTCTGTGTGTGAGTGTTGTGCACGGTGCAGCAGCAGAGCCTGTCCTCTCTGGCTGATGGAGCAGGTTGGTGGGCTCAGAAGTTCCAAGCTGCTCAGGGCAGTCACTACTTCATGGAGCCCCTCAAAGCACCTGGCCTGGGGTGCACCACGGAGTTTGGCTTCCCTAACCATGAATCTGAGAGCCAGCAATAACCAGATTTTCCAAGGGATGAAGCACTGTAGATTTTCCACACAACAGCCTGGCAATGAAACAGCAAATCCACCTTGGACATGAAGATAAACTCTGTTTGGAGCATTTTCTGCCTGTTGTGTAGCTCATGTGAAGAAATGATGTGTAGCCAAAACCTGGCACCAGCCTTCCACTGGATATGTGTATTTGTAAAAATTGTGAAGAAGCCAAAAGAAAATACCAAAAACCTTCCAGAAGAACCTTACCCATGGTGATGTGGGTACAGAAATCTGAGAAGCTCTGCAGAGAAGCAAGCAGATCATGAGAATGAGTCAAAACAAACCTGGGGAAGAAATCCTCGGGTGAGCTGCGCCAGTAAACAAGAAAAGACTGGGGCTCAGCAGCAGCAAGGACAGTGTTCAGAGACACTCAAAAGTTACTGCTTTTGCTCTGCTTTACTAAGGAAAAATCTGGAAATAGAGCACTGGACATCCATGGTCCAGCCAAGTGCTGTGCTCCCTGTGGGGGTGGGATATTTCTGACTGAAGAAGCGGACCTGACTACCTCAGCTTGGGACATGGAGAACATATTGCACACACACATAGAAGAGATTTACCATATCCATTCACAGACGGTTCTTCCCCACACAGATGGTGTTTATCACCTGAATTTGCTTCAGAATTTTTTCCTGGGGAATTATTGAGTAATCAACTTATCTCTCACATAATCCCTTCCTTATTATCTAAGGCAAAAGCTGCTGGATCTAATAGGAGACCTGCACACAAAGGGCAAATAATGTTCATTACAACTGAGCAGAAGTAATTCTTTCTTTAAATCTCAGATGCTGCACTCCACAATGGCATTTCTTTTTAATCTAACGCCACACCAAAATCTGATCAGATAAAGAGAAGTGAAATTGGCCCGGTGTTGAATTTTAGAGAATTAAGAAACCACAACTCCCCTGATAAAACAGATTTCACAAGAAAGAAACCTCCATAGCTTTGCCCATCCCAAATACCAAAATGAAAAACCTGAATATAATGAATATTCATGGTAGAGGAAGGAATAATATGGTCTTATTGAACGCACTCAGGGAACAGGTATAAAGGAAGAAAATAATAAAACAATATGAAGTCTGGATTATATTTAGTTGAAGTTTTACATGCAATTTAAAATCAGATTGGATAGCTCTGGATGAGATGTGCTAACATGTGATAACATCATAATATGCTGCATGGGATATTTTTCTGAAGAGTTTTCTCAAGCCATGAGCAGTGAGGGAGCAAAGGGAAGCTCAGCGTAGCTTATCCAGATCAACATCTCTCTTCAAGACTGACAATGAGATTTTTAACAAAACCATTAGTCATTTGATTGAAGGCAATTTGACCAAAATTGATTCCCCCTCATCCAAAGGAATTAATTTCAAACACTGCAGGGTGTTTTCATGTAACATGAAAGGGCTCCTTTTGTGCTGCATGAGATTCAGACCCCACAGATCTGCTGCTCCACAGCTCCCATCTGTGCACGGAAAATCCTTGACAGTCAGTTGTCCAGATATTTAATGTTTCAGAGAAATAGTTCATTACAGGGCTCTGGCACCTTTTCTATAACCATGTAGCAACAAACACATGCCACCCAAGTTATTAATTACTCTGCTTTCAGGAAAACGTAAGAAAAGAGCTGCAGAAGGAAAGAAAGACATATGGGGTCATATTTTTCTATATGTGATTCTAATTCCAGTGGTGCACTGCTTTCTTATTTGCTTGAAAAACTGAAGCATCCTTAAGACATTTAGTTGAAGAGAATTTCCTCTGGTTTGTACTGCTTTGACTGCAAGGATGTGGTGGGTGGCCAAGGACAGCAGCAGTTGCCACAGGAACTGCCATAGAGAGAATCCAGTGTGTGGATCCATGTCCTAAATGGCACCATTTAGGACATGGAACAACTGAGTTTGTTCTCAGAAGGTGATGGCTGTGCTAAGATGCCCATTTCAGATCAGACTGGCTTTTAACTTGATGGCTGGGGAAGGTGTGGATTTGAGTCACTGTGGAGAGCCCTGAGAGTGAAGGGTAGGCTACTGACCCAGCTAGCTATTGTACAGAAGGCATCTGTCCCTGCCAAATCTGAAAAGAAAAAAAAGGTTTCCATTCCACTCTGTCTGGGTTCCACCTTTTAGATGTGCCATGACAATCCTCAGCAGCGTGGATCTCTCTGGGGAAATAAGCCCTGAGCTCAGAGTTCCTGGGTTAAAGATGAGGCAGGTCTCACTCATCAGCTATCTCAGGGCTGAGCTGTTCCTGAGCATAAGCAGATGCACAGTTGGGGAAAGTTAAAGTAAAAAGTTCAGGAAAGACAGGATGAGGGGGACCCTTCAGGAATGCAGATTTGCACTCAGGCACCTTTATTTCAGTTTTAAGCCACATTATGTGCACAGCTCCTTTTTGGGATCTGCCCTCCATGCCTACTTAGTTTCTGTCACCTTCTTGGGCTCTTTCACATTCTGGTTTCACAGAGGACAAAGGGCTTCAAGAGCATTTTTGATAAAACCTGCATAAAGATTTAATTGCCTTTTGAGATTACTTTCAATCTTTCCTTCTGTCCTCATTACAGAGTTTTAAATAATATAGAAAAATCTCTCTTTCCCCCATCAACAAATTACCAACATGGAAAGGCTGTTGTCATTGGCCATTCTTGAGATTAAATAAATGGAAGGAATGACCAAAAATCTTGTACTGTTTGGTAAAAAAAGATTACCAGAAAACAAGATCATTATTATTTATTTATTTATTATTGTTATTTAACCTTTCATTTTAGGATATTAGTGAACATTTAACTGCTTTTCACTAGGAAGAAATATCTGCTAACAGTTTTAGAATGGAGGACACCTCTTGTCAGTCCTTTGGAGCAATATATGTTTACTGGATCTATAGCTAACCTGGATAAGCAGAAAGGCAAGATGCATCACTGCACCACCATTGCAGAAAAAACAGTGGTTTGTAAGTAAAGTTTCACATTTGGGGTTTTCAGCTATTTTGCAATCAGGTATGGAAGTTATGGGATGTTACATTATAAGCAGAAGTGGTCAAGGTTTCTCAGCTACAGCAGAGCAAAAATGGGCTGAGAACATCTCCCTGGATTTTTCATCTTCTGGTTCCCTCTCAGTAATTTGTAAAGCAAAACTGATAACCTTTGGTTGACAATGTTGTTGCTGGGCTTCTAAGAGCTCACCCTCACAACAAGGGAATCCTTTCATTTTAAGCAATGGGCAAAAGGAGAAGTGCATTTCTAGAGGAGAATTAATTCAGGTTGTACAAACCCAGTCAAAGGGAACCCTTTGCAAGCTTTGAGGCCCAGGTAGCTTCATTAGCAATTCACAAACACGTGAAAGTGATGCAGACAGACAGACTTGGTAGGTAGTGTGAGCTGGTACAACCCTGGGAAAAAAATCAGACTTTGATAAAAAGAAATATGAAGTATTTTATAGAATATGAAATCCCTTTTGAAGTTTGTTAGAATGACTGGGCCCTCATTGAATGCAAAAGAGAAATTTGATGTGCAGTACCAATTCATACCCAAAAAATATTTCAGAAAAGTGGCACAAAAGATGAGAAGAAGCCAAAACATTTAACCTAAGGAATATCCTTCTTTGTTATAAATTATGATTGAGAAGGATTTGGGAGCCAAGTGGTTCAGGTTGCCCACAGTAACTTGTCAGTTTAGGACTCAAGATCTTGAAGGGATTGCATCCACCTCAGGATGATTAATCTCTTTTTTTCTCCACTGAAAATAGTCCAGTGTAACCCTGCATTTTAAATTACATAAAACTGGTAACAGATCAGATAGATTTTTTTCTGCAACTTGTCAGAATGAAGTGTATATCTAAGTTCAGAAGAGAAGAAAAGGGAAGAAGAAGAAGAAGGATGTGGGGAGCAAGGTCTATAAAGGCACTTTAATCCCTTGAGGAAAAACCCTATGGACTGTCATAGAAAATAAAAGCCAACAAATAGAAATCCAGCATCATTCCACAGAGTTTAAGGAAACCATATCCCTGCCCTTTAGAATTCACTGAACAGGACAACCTGGAGAAAATCACATTAGCCTTGAAAGAGCAACGATTCTTCATCTGAGGTATTTTTACTTGTGTAATATTTCAGTGTCTCACACTTGTAATTATCTGAACTTCACGTCTTTGAGGTACAGCAATCCTCTTACCTCCTTCCACAGATGAAAGAACTGAGAGATGGTGCAGGGCTCTGGCTTAGGAGCAGGAGGGATCAGCAGTAGCACAGCACCTGGACTTTCTACAGCTGCCCTCAGGGCTGCAGCTTCTCCCCTGCAAGAAAGGTTTGTCTGCTCATGGAGCAGCCACCAAATCTCTGCTGGACAACACAGGCCACGTAGCTCTGCAGCTGCTACAAACAACTGAGGTTTCTCTGAACCCCTGTTCAGTGAGGAAAGGAATCAACTAGGTGGGGAAGAGTGGCTAGGGATGCTCTCAGTCACTCCCTGAAGGACCCAGGGCAGGTAGGAAACAGGGTCTGGATTTTACCCAGCTATTTTCCTCACTGCTATAGCACCCTGTATCTCTTAAGATCACATTTTTATTTTAATCAAGCAGTGTTCATCTTTTCCACCTGTACCATCACCCTTCATAATGACAGCTTCATGACTGGAGTCCTGATCACCCTAGAAAGAATAGTACTTACCTTTGTAGAGAAGAATGGTGCAAAATTACTTATGTTGCTGGTGAAAACAATAAAATGACAAATAATAGAAGAATTAAATGATGAGGTCTGTCCACATATTCCAGACACAAGACCAGTGGCCTTTCTAGTTTTACATTTCTTGGTTTTTTTATGAAAGTTTGCAGACTTCATAAGAGATTAGAATAAGCCCTTGGTACTTTTGAGATCAACTTCCTATTGACAACTAGCCCTTAGCCAAGAAGGACAAGCTTCACTAGGAAAACAGTACACATTTAATCTCAAAATTCCACATATGGACCACAGGGGGAAAAAAAACCCAAAACAAAACCATCCTCAGGACTGCAGTCTTATGCTTTCTACAATGTCCACGAGCTACAAACTGAGGCACAGCAAAAGGGGCTTGCTAGGAAAAGTTCTGCTACCCAGTACAATGTAGGGAAAGTCAAATTATTCACAGCAGAGTAACACCTGGAGCAAAACAATGCAGTTCTACTGGTCAGGTTTATGACTTGAGAGGAGCCAAGTCCCTCTTCCCCCACTGCTACACCAAGCACTGCTGACAGTACAAGGCTGTCTCCCTGTGGTTTGGGTTCACATATGACTCTGACACTAAGTTACACATCCATCCACATCCCAAGAGGCCAAAGATCACACCACTAGCCAGCAGAACTCCAACCCCTATTGCACATACCTATGATGTAACTAGAAGATTCTCAGTCAGGATGCCAGAGTCACATAAACATTGGCAGTGCTGCTGTTTTTGCAATCCACGGTGGCAGAAGGATTGCTGCTGGTTTACAGCACACAGCCACTGACACGCTTCTCTTGGCTCCCTGCCAGCGTGCTGTCCTGAGATCCCCTCTCACAGTCAGGCTTTTTTGGACTTTGACACAAACAAACTGTGGTACAGACCTGTCCCCTGACAGTCCCCAGGTCCCTTGTTCCAGGTAATCACACTGTCACTGGTGGAAGGTGTGAGGCTGAGGAAGTCACATGAACCCTGAATCACAAAGGATGAAGACAAAGGGGCAGGAGACAGGTCAGGTAGGAGACATGCTTGTCGATAGGAAAAAAGTCTGTATTTCACCCTGTGTTTAAAAGTAATTGTACTTAAAACTTGGAGGCCAAATCCTTCCACTGAACATGTACCTCTGAGTAATTCTGAGCAGCTCAGAAAGGGAAGAGTTATCTTAACTCCAAGGTAATTAAAAACCCAACTTTTACAGCATCTGACTAATAGGATTGCAACCTTCCAGCAAGCCTGAAGGAGCTGTGGGCTTATCAGGAATGCCAGCTCTTATGTCATCATTAACTAATGACACCCACCTGGAGATGAAAGTAAAAATTTGCACATGTAATATCTGCTTCTTCTTGTGTTTCCCTAATAGACTTAGAAAACAGAAACTTGTAACAGGGCCCGACCCTGCATTCATAGAAAAATCCTATGAATGCCAGTGTGATTGAGGGCATACGAAGAATGCAAACCTGGGAAATGTGTATGTGAGAATTTCACACTTTGAGTTCTAAAATCAAAAAGCTGCATTAAAGTATTACTGTGCTATAAGTGCAGGTGGTCCTGAAGGCTTTTAGAAATACCAACACACTTGGTCTTCAATCTCATGGTAATCACATTGTTGATTGTGTCTGTGGATGTGTTTAACCCTTAATATGGAGTTTTCCATGTAATATTTACCTTCTTCCTTTACCTCCCATGAAAACCTATGAATAGATAAACATTTTGATAAAATGTATGTTGCAAATATTGTGTAAATAGCCATGCAGACAAGTTGGCAAAAGCATGCAGGCAAAAATGCACAACACCTCCAGGACCTTGTGACAGTCAGGTGTAAATCCCTGCTGTTTCACTTCTGTGCAGGGAACAGCCAAGGTTTATACAAGAAGTTTTTACAAATTTGGACTCCAGCCTGAAAACTTTGCAGAGCAATAATTGATAACTAAAAGAATCAGAGCCTTGAATTAAACATGAGTGTGTTTGAATTCTGCATTGGTATAGGCACCTTGTTTGCCTGTGCAGGTGCATAAAGCTATGCAGCCAAAATAAGGGTGCTGCTACTTTCCTTATCCTTGCAGCTAATAATTTCTGTATAGCTAAGGCATGGCTGGAAATGCAGACTTCATGTAGCCAAAAAGCCAAGGAAAGGCTTGCTCAATTGTCCCTGAATTCTGAAGAAGTGTACCGAAGCTTTTCAGTAGCCCTTTGCTGTCAGATAAGCCAGATAAATAATTTTCTGGTTAAATTAGAAAATGTGGTTCAACTACACCAGTTTTGTTACACAGGTAATGAACGAGTTATTTTGCAGCACATATGCATTAAGTGGGATTATTTGGAGAAGAACTTCTGATTTATTTCAGAGGGAATTTTAAGGTAATTTTCTCTTGTGGGGAGACTTCGACCTGAACAATTTGTCTTCCTCTCCATGGCCAAACACTTCTCTCTAGCTACTTCCCCATTTGAATTCTCCTAAATTCACTATTCACTGGATGGCTTTTTTTTTTTTTTCTCCTCAAGATCAACAGGGAGAAAAAAAAACCTCTCTCAGGCTTACTTATTTCTGCATCTGTCCTGCTCTTCATTGCTGGTAAAAGAGATAAACATGAAACCATGTTCACCTATTTATTCCCTGGCAAAACGAGTCTGCAGTATTTCTGTCTCCTGAGTTGTCAGCCCTTCAGGGTGGGGATGGCTTTCATTTGTATTTTCCAGCACTGAACTCCTTGTCAGGACACTGAGCAGAAGAATTAAACAACAGGGGCAAACATTCATTACATCTAAAGAGAGGACGTTAGTTTCTGATGCTATTTTTGAGTGCTGCTTCCATGTAAAGAATGTGGGGCCAGGCTCTTGGCTGGAATTCAGTCCAAAAACATCCTTGTGATCAGCACCATCTGAGAATCTATCTGGAATTCTCAGTGCAGGAGTTGAGGGATCATTAATCTCCCTTTTTCCCTTTAAATTTCAGGAAAGAAAGTAAAGAAGAGTCTCCTGGTGTGACGCCTTGCACATCAACCCAGGTACATGAGATCTGTCCCACCTTTGCTGGATTCTTGTGCAGACAAGCTCTGGTGCCTACAAAAGTGTCCAGGAATCAGGAGCAGCACTGAATCCAGGCTGGAGCTGCCTGAGGCAGGGCTGGACAGAGTCTGTCGTGCCTGGGGCAGGTGCTGGCAGCCCCAGGCCAGGGAGGAATGGTAACAAGACCTGGCCCAACCTGCTCAGAGTTAGGGGTTCCAGCTTCACCTCTGCTTCCCAGCCAGGGAGAGTGAGAAAAGCAAAGGCTTCCTTCACAGGATTTATGGAAACTTTTCATGGAGAAATACTGGCATGCTCTTTAATCCTTTAATGAGAGATTAGATTTGGGCTGGGCTACGACAGTCAGAATTCTGGAAGAGTTTTGCCGATCAGTGGGATTTAGACTGGCCAGTGGGATTTAGAAGATATGCTGAGAAAGAAAAACATTCTCATTCATCACATTCCCTTGTGCAATTCCATACACTCAGAGACAGGAGCAGACTGTTTTTCCACTGTGAAACCTGACTGGACCTTCCTGAGATTGTAGGGAAGGTCTGAGTGTAGCTGGATACTCTCCAATTCTGGTGAAATCAGTGTGAGGGCTGGGGCTGCCATACTGTTTTGATGTAGGAACAACAGGAAACCGTCTGAGAGAAAACTAAAAAAAAAAAAAAAGGTTTGTTTTCAGGGGTACAGTTCAGAGGAAAAAATTAAGCCCTGTGTTGGTCAGTCAGTTCTCCCTGACAGCTGACTGTCTGCAGCTCATGTAAGGTGTGTGTGATGGTGGGAAGCAAGAGGAGGAAGCTGGGGTTGGCCAGGCTGCAGTTAGGATTGGTGTTGCACAGCAATGCCCATAAGAAATAACATAACAACATTTATTATGTACTGCACAAGGGGTGGGAGCAGTCAGGTAAGGTGAATGTGTGAAAAATCAGGCTCGTTTGAACTTTGGTTCCTCTCAGTGTTTTCTTGGTTTATGTCAGGTTAAAACCACTACAGAAATCTCTTAATAAACACATCAGTGAAAGAGGGGTCAGTCTTCTCATCCTTCACATACTCTTCCAGCCTGTGGTCACACTGGCACTTTCAGTCTGTGATGGACAGTGACTCTGCAAGCATTTGGGGGCAGTTAGATGCCTTTACTTACCTTCTGACTAAGCCAAGAGGTATCCCCACATCACAGATTTGTTTTCATCACAAAAACACAAGGAAATGAGCAGTCATAACTCAATTATGCTCCAGAGTGAACTCAAGGCACTGCAGTGAACTCAGAGGAGGTAATTCAAAGGGAAATGGGGAAACTGCCAGAGATCTGGCAGAGATAAACTTAAACAAAAGAATATGATAAACTTAAACAAAAGAATATATTCTTTAAGACTTAACTGAAATGAATTTGCTTCTCAAAGCTAAGTTCCTAGGCTCAGTTCCTGCTCCCCATCACCCTATGAAAAGGCAGCACTGAGAGATGAGCTTCCAGCAGCTGCAGTTCAAGGTGTGTTTATTTGGTGGCAGTACTGGATTAGCAGATTTAGTCTTCTCACCACTGAGTCCTCCCTCACACCACTCATCTGCCGTGCTGGGACAAATGTTTGCACCTCTGTAGAGAAAGTGGATCAGGGAACTGATGTGGTTGAAAAACAGCAGAAGGTCCCCCCACACTCCCAAGGTTACTTTTCAGGGGGTCCCTTCCCCAGGCTGCCAAAAGAGTGCAAAGGACGGGGGAGGGAACCCCTGGGGTCTTCAGGTGCACCTGCAGAAAGCTTAACACATGTGTGAAACCTGACAGACACTCCTGCTCACAGCTTTGCACTGCCCAAATGGATGTGCAAACTTCCATCAGACACCGGTGGGGCTACAGGGACCCCTCTGGCACCTCTTTTGAATCCAAACAGACACTGGAAGAACTGGGGTAATACAAATATACCCTGAGCACTTTATCATTCCAGGGTGGAAATGACCTCTGCTGCCTGGCCTCAGAAGCAGAGCAGCAGGGCACCAGGTTTGTCACCAAAAAGGGTCAATCAAACAACACAGATTAAAGCAGAACAAAGCAGTTCCTTTCAAGTGAAGGCTTCCTCCCAAAAGATCTTTCCCCTTTTCTTTAAATTATGCATGCAGATCACCGTGCAGAAAAGCACCTAACAGCTTTTCTCTGTGCTGAAAATGCAGCTTTTGAGCAGCTGAAAGTCCACAAGTGACCTGAAAAAAGAAAGTATTTCTCTTTCCCAAGCCAGGAGAAGGGACAACCCGTGACTGGTGCTTATGCAAGCACCTGTTGGGCTACAGAACCCCAGAGCTGCTGTAGCCAGAGGACTGGAAAAGCTTCCTTTGCCTTCTCAGGGCCTGTGCTGGCTGTGAGCACAACGTGAGAACGAGAAAGGTGGTGTGTTTCTGAAGGGATTTATTTTGGCCCATCCTGCCCAGCTTTTCCTTGCTGTCAGCAGGAAGTCAGGATTACAGCTGATCCCCACTGCTGGCTGGGCTGAGGTGGATGACAGAGCCCCGAGGCTACGAGGGGAGAAGGCTGCTCTACATCTCCTGCGTATTACCCTCATCCCTAGTAAAGGGCATGGACAAATTAGCCAACTTTAAGGGTTATTCTAATTTATAGCAGCGAAGAATGTGCCTCTGGGAGCCATTATACCAGGCAAGGGTAATTGGAGAGCTAACACCCTTTAGCTAGATGTCCTTCCCCGAACACTCTGTGCATGAAAACTGCTGAGAAGGAGCCAAGTGGCACCAGTTCAGATAAAATCCTTGTTGGGCACCGCTGTACTACATTCCTCAGCTAAAAGGTGCTGGCCCTGCCCCTTGCACATCCAATGTGGGTCTGTCGATCACCTGAGCCTCTCCCCTGGCACAGAGTCCCTTCTCCTGGAGAACCAAGCTCCGCACACAACCAGCCTGGCCCCTGCACTTCCCACAGCCCCTCCTGCTCCCTGTGCTCGCAGCTGCTGACTTAGGCTCTCGTGTTTCAGCTCAAGCACCTCTTCTCCTGTTTTGCAATGGTCTCAGCCCCACGGAGGATAAATTGACCAGGGCACATCACCCCATCTACCCACTCCATTCCCAGGATGAATGTGCAGTAAAAGTGTGCAGAAGGGATTATACAGCGCATGCAGAGCTCTTCCAGGACATTGTGGTGGCAGCTGATCGCTGTTTGAAAGGCAGATGCTTGCTCACTCAGCCACACCTTTGCTGCAGGTACTATTGCAACAACTGGCAATTTTGGCTCTCCCTGTAAACCTGATGCCTGACTAAGTATGTGCCAGTATCTATTTTTTAACCACAGCCAGCTCAGTGGCCAGCCAATTGAGTATCTGGTGCTCAAAGGAATGCAGCAGAATACAGTCCATCACACAGAGGTAAAAGCTATGACATGAAATCAGCTGACTTGGATCATTTTTCACAACTATAGGCATTTCCATGCATCTGTTTTAAGAACCACAAAGACCAGGTTATGCTATGAATATGGCAGCTTAAATCTAAAGTAAATTTCACTGGAATTGATTTCCACTGATACCAGACAGAAGAAGGTAAGCATTAGGCTCTTATTCCAGATTTATAACAGAAGAACTAACAGCAGAATGTACAATTTTATTCCAGTAATAGCTAATGATGAAATAAAGCAAAAATGAATTTTGACAAGCAGCTGGTTTGATAAAATTTATAGGCATAGTATCAGATTCTCTGCCTCTTGCAATTTACATAGTCATGCAGACCACCACTAAGTGACTTTATTACTCCAAGCCATGGGTCTCTCCTACCCAACATGATAAAGGTAAAAATAATTGTATATGCATGAGAAGTACGGAACCAGGTTCAGTAGAATTACATTGCATCTTTCCTTGTGGAAATTTATGTCCATGAAAAGTTCTTATGTTTCAGTCATGACAGTGTCTAAAAACGAAAGCTCTCAGAGCTACTCTGGAAAAACAGAATATTAAAAAGGGGCATTTTGGAAAAATAATTTAACCACAATTATTTTTGGGGGTATAAAGATGTATCTTCAGCTTCTGTAAACTGATCTTAACCCAAAGAGCAGTTGAGAATGCTGAAGTGTGGCAGAAAACAGGACTGGTAACTCACTGCTCTCTTTACCTTAGGCTATTTGTTATGCCACTAGCATAAGGGATAATTTGGCTTCTAATATTCCTGATGAGAACCTTGAAGAGAGATTCTGAGAAAGCATGAGCTTATGCCACTGGTAAAACTCTGGCACAGGAGAAAGAGGTGAGCATGATTCCTGGGGAAAGCAGAGCTTTGTGCTCTCCTTTCTAGAACGTGTGCCAGGAGAAGCAGAGGAAATGAAGAGTGGACTGGTCACTTCAGACCAGGCAGTGTGAACAGCAAGAGGGATCAAGAAGCTGGCTCAGACACCACAGCCAGGTGTACACCTGACAGGGGGGCTTCAAGTACTAGAGCATTTTGTAATCAGTGTTTATTCTGACTAGACAGGACAGGTGACTTGTCAGGAATAGGGAAGGATAAGCACTGAGAAGGTTTGCAACAGGCACACAACATAAAGCAGCACAACGATGCTTTTTCCACTACACCACCTATTTCATAACACTACAGCTACCCTAATTTAACCAATAGTTGGATTACAAAGAAAAATATTAGCAGAAAACCATATGAAAAGCACAGGTTGCTGCAAGACAAGATGGAGCAGAACACAGAGAATATTAGCTAGTCTGTGACTCATCTTGCACACCTTCACTAACTCCAAGGCAGTTTATTCCCCTTTATTGTGGAGAGACACTTTGCACTTACCATAGAATTGAAATCCAAACGTAGGACTTAACATAAGCCAGATGAAACACTGCAGATTTACATACAGCTTTCCCATGGAGATAAGCCTTCAAGAGTCCACTGAAATACAAATTTAGCTTTTATCCCCTTATTAATTCTAGGAGCCTTTTTTTGCTTGTAATTGATGAAGATAACACTCTTCCATAATGTGATAAATATATTGCAGCAAATTGCATTAGACACGTGTATGACGTATACCTAAAACACAAAAGGACATAAATTAGAAGGCAGAAATTAAGCCAGTATTTAGTTATAACTAGAAAAGTACAATAACCTTATGATCTTTAATTAGTGGCTGTGAAGTCTCAGCCTAGAGTCCCCAGTCCTGGGACATGCCTCTCCTTAATTTCTCTGAATGTCTAAATTGCCTGCTTGTTACAACAGCACTCATGGTTTAGGTCACTAACCCATGTGTGACCATGTGTGACCATGACCATGTGAGGGGAAATGGCCAGAATGACAGAGTGGCCACACTGCAGGGAATGGCTGGAGCCTGGTATCCATGCACAGAGCTGTGCAGTGACAGGACACTGAATTATACTGCCACGAAAGTTTAATTTTCTTCAGCTTGTACCAAACACCACCCAGAGGCACAGAGCACAATGGCTTCTTGAGGGCCACTCTGATATTAAGTAAAGGAAGGGGAATGCAGGGAAGTGAGTTTGATGTTCAAAGAGATAACAGGAAAAAAAAAAAAAAGCAGCACATCTTCCTGTATGTTATACTTTTCTTGATTCAGAATGCGATAGTCTGTCCTTCCCCTGCATCACCTGTGCCAAGGTGTTCTTCATCCAGCCATGGAATATGCATATGAAGGTGAATTTTCAGATGGATAGGTAGAGGCAGCATAAGGCTCCTTTTCCCTCTTGGAATGGACTGGAATGTGGCAGTTTATTCTTCTAATACAGGCACCACTTATTCTGCTAAAAGCAACAAGAAAAATTCAGTTAAAAAACTCAGTTCCCTCAGGAAAGCGATTGAGATTATTTCATCAGATAAATTCTGGAAAGCTGTTATTCCAGACTACGAAAAACTACAACCTGAGCAAAAAAAAACCCTCTTAAATAGTGGGCCAGCTGTCCACAGCATAACCATTTTACATACCCAAGAAATTAAAAGCACAATTTGAACCAGTCATCACTGAATTAGTTTATAATACAAACAAACAGGCTTCACCTTAGAGTTAAGCAGGTGTTGATTAAAGCAGAACTTGATTAAAACTCACTCTGATCTCTGCTAAGGGAAAGAAGCTGAGCTGCCTGAAACATGCACCTCCCAGCCACATTGCAGACACAGCCTTCACCTGCAGTCCTGTGTTCAGAGGCATTGTGAAGACAAAGTCTCTCATGAAAACAAAACCACAGCTCTCCTGACAGCTAGATGAAATACCAAACAGAGCAGAAAACAAAACAAAGCTACCACTCTGCCAGCTTTTTCAGAAGTTTTCTCTTGCTCCTGCCATGCAGAGCTCGCACACTGAGGCGGGCGCTAAGGCGTGCAGCCGCCCGCTGCTGAGCCTGGATTCAAGCCATAAATTGTAGCTTAAATGCTCTGAATAGTTCTGTGACCAGTGGAGTCTGAACTTTTTGTTACAGAAATCTTCTGAGTACCTGATTTGGCTGTGGAGTACTGGAATCAGGACCTAGGCAGCCAAGTGAAGGCAATTGTGCCTCTTAGGTGTGATTATATTGAGGGAAAAGGCACCCAAACAGGGCAGGTGCTTCCTCTGCAGCAGACCAGACATCATGCTGGAACTGCCACAGTGTGCCAGATCTGGAAGCTGAGGCTAAAACTATTCCCAGGTCTTCTGGACTCTTAAATGAGCTCTTAACAAGCTTGTCTAGGGGGAAGAGACATCACCACTACTTGAGCTGGCCATCCTGCCACCCATCAGCTCACACCGGCCACAGTCACTTCACAGAGTGTGTGAGCCAGTGTGTGAGCCCAAACTCACACATCAGGAGCCGTGTGACACCCCACACCATGGCCCTGACAGCACCAAGGCTGGTAGCCCTGGCCATGTCCTTCAGTCCTGCCCTGCATACTCTGACACGGCTCTGGATATCCCAGTCAGACATCCCCTGGTGTAAATTTTGGCAGCAACAGAATCATGGGTATGACACAAAAATCAGCAATGGAAAAAACATCAGACAAAAGCTGGGGAAGGTTTTGTTGGAGTTTATTTAATAAAAGGAGAAGCTGGTTATCACAAGGAATAAAATATCATGTGAATAAAAAGAACTCGTTTCAGCTGTCTGCTTAAACTTTTCTGTGCACCTTTTCCTCTGTAAAAATCTTGAAATACACCTGCCTCCATTTACAATGCGCCGATGTTGCAGTTTACATCCAGTCCTCCGAGGCACTTGGATGTTACTGGGTATTGCCAGGCAACTACAGCTCTCGGTGACATAAAAGAAATTGGGGATCTTCAGCAGAAGATAATTAGTATCTCCATGGATGCTCTGAGAACCCGATTCAAAGAGAGATGTGTGACTTTTCTCTACTTACACACCTGTATCCCTTGGAAGAGTGACGTGTAAGTGTCTGATAACTTTCCTGGTAAAAGCATTAACATTTTTTTTGTCATCAAGCCCTTTCTGACACAAGCTGCGAGTCAAACAGAATTTCAAGAGTGAAAGCAAAGAATCCATACAAAGCTCTGTCTTTAGCCTGAAACAGCAATGAGCTCATGTCCTGATAAAAGGCTAAACACTGAGCAGAGCTAGCAAGATCAGAGGATTTCCTCACAACACAGTCTCAGCCAGCTTCTATATTTTGCTTCGTTTCATACTGCAATAAAAACATCCACTAAGCAGGAACAGCACAACCTGCCTCGGTGTCAGGCACCAGCCCACCTTCCTGCCAGCTGGCAGGGAAACTCGTGAGGTGGCCAGGGACCTGCCCTGCTTGCCTGTTAGGTGGGTCCCAGCTGCCTGGGAGGGTACAAGTCAAGCCACAGGGCCACTCTAGCCAGCAGCAAATGCCAGGCACTCTTTTCACTCATACACGCCGAGATAATTTGAGTCACCACCCTCCCAGACATGCCAGCCGTAAAAAAACCCCACCAAGCCAGGTTTTCTGACAAGGCAGGGATGTTACACATGGTTTCAACATCAGAGGGGCATTGGCCAGGGGAAAAGGGTTCCCTGGCAATGAGGTGGGAAGGGAGCACAGCAGCATTGGGTTAAAAGGAGGACAGAAAAGTGTGCCTGTGCCTCAGGGGGCACCTCTTTCCTATTTGTAGCTAAGTCAGGAGATCCTTCCCACAAAGGGTGTTTGAGCTCTTTTCCTCATGCAAGCAAGCCAGGACAGGTCTGGCATGAGTGGGATGAATGTTTTCGGGGCCACACCTATCTCACAGAAACTTGTGTGGAAGCCAGCTCTGGCAAGTGCCAATAAAACCACAATCAGTGGCAGCCTTCATACTAAATGTGTCCAGGCTGACTTTCCTTTCAAAATAATACAGGATGAGGCTGCAAGGTGTGTAAGCAAGTCTGTTTTTCACAGGACAGTTGAGAGCACAGGCCCACCTTCTGTTGCAGTGGCTGAAACGTGGGGCAGCCCTGCACAGGGAGAAACTCCCTGATGGGCAGGGTACAGCCCTGGGGATTTCCAAACATCCCCTCCCCAAAAAGACAGCATTTGGGAGAAGCAGTGAAAGGGAGGGTGCACACCCTGTGTGCTGTGCATCCGTCTCTTTTCCTCGCTAGTGACTGAAACTAGTGGCAGAGTCCTATCCCTGATACCATCTCAGGACTTCAGACTGGAAATGGCTGTTGCAAAACACTGTGGTTCCACTGTTTACTCTGTAGAAGCTACAAGTTCCATCTTGGCCACCAAAATGAGATCTACTATTTACCTAGGTCTTTAGGGAAATTAAACGTCCATCACAGCACCAGCACCAGATAGTTTAAAACAGAATCCAAACCTGAAAGTCCTCCTAAGCCTGGATTATGAAAATATGCAAAAGCAACATCAATATCCCCAGAGAGATACAGCTGTGTAGTCAAAGGAGGAATTTGGCCAAATTCTGGGCTTCCACAGATCTGTCAATATTTATTTGTTGTGACCTGCACGCTCATGACTCTAAGCACAGCTGAAATTGTTCACTAAACATGTCCAAAATCAATTGACCTTGACTCCAGTCCTGGGTGAGAGTTAAGCAACCTACATATTTTGAACTTGAGGGTTTAGTCAGGATTAAATCCTATGGAAAAGAATCCAAATGTAATATGATAATAAAAAGTTGGTTTTCCAATTTTGTTTTAGAAAATTATCAATAGGTTTCCCTCCAAACCAGCAAACTTTGCCACTGAGCAAAGGCCAGGCATTAAAATTAAATCCAGAGGAGTAATTTTTTTCATGAAATTATAAGCAATGGGAAACAAACTATTTTAAATCAAGTGCAAGTGCAGCCTTAAATAGGACTTTCACTATCAACTAGGGCTTTAATGAATGCATTTTAAGACTAATGACTTTGATTCTTATTCCAGAGACTTTAAGGTGAATTGCCACTCTAATGTAAAATAATCCCATGTAAACCAAATTATAAGTAAACTTGCATGGAGAGCAAAATGACCTGTTTGAAATTCTTCTCAGTATTTCTCATTTGCTATTTATTCACTTCCTTCTAATTTTACATCAGGCAGAGAGCAAGATCCCTTCATTGCACAAGGGAAAATCTCAATACCTGTTAAGCTGATTTGATGCTACTTTGCCTGCATCCTTTGCTATGCCAAGGAACCTGGCACTGAGGGCTTCAGAGAGGTCCATGGGCAGAAGTGTTGGATGCATTCTGCAAAAGCATTTCCTGAATCACTGGCTAGCCTGTGAAAACCCCCACAGGTTTTCCTTGGTCAAAGTGCCACCAGTGCTGCATTTCTACACTGTACCACTTTACTGGGCAGTAGTGTTTTTCAAACACAGCCTAACAGGGAGCAAAGCCACATGCTCAGAGCTCAGGGGGAGCTGAGCCCTGCTCCTCTGTGGGCTCTGGGAGGAGCTGGAGGCTGTGGCTGACCCAGCCTGCCTGGATGCTGAACTGCTGCGCCACAGAGAGAATCCTAATTTGTTCTAACAGGATGGGCGTACGCCAGGCCGTGTCCCCAGCCAGTGTAAATCACAGGAGCCCTCCTGAAATCAATGCAATTATGCCAATTTTCATAGATTCATTGATTTTCAAGTCAGGAGGGAGCATTGTGATTTACATGTTGGCTATAGCTGTGATCTATGTTGTAAATGAGGATTTATACTGGCTGGGAGGATCTAGCCCTTCAATGCATTTCAGGAAGTCTCATCTTTTAGTCAGATAAATTCTATGGAGCAGCTGCTTTGCTGCAGAAGATTTTTAGCTCTGCAGGATAACAGCAGAGCCCTGCAGATTCACATGTCCTGGGAAGGGCCACTTACACACTGATGAGAGACAGAGAAGGACAAAAAACAAACAGCACAAAGTACTGCCTGGAGCAGAGGATTGGGTCAGGGAACAGCAAAGGTGGTTGAGCAAGGAGGGAATGACATGGAAAGCATCTGGATGTGCTGTTCCAAATACCTCTGGCAGCTAAATGAGGGCAGGCACAGAAAGCAAGGAAGCACTTTTCAGAATCAATACCAAGTTTTTCCTTCCTCTTGCACCAGCTCAGCAGGGAACCTGCAGGCTGGGTGAGATTTTGAGATCTCTCCCTGCTCCTTTCAATTCCTGGCTGTTTCCCTGGACACCTTGCTGCTTGCCTGGCCTCCCTCAGCCCCTGAGCCTGCTGCAGACAGCCTTGCCTGCAAGGGAAAAAGACACTCCAGTAGACCCATGAGTACACTGCTTGTCTCACAGGAGGATTTGCACTCATCATTTAGGAAGGTTACAGGTAATAGTTAGTAGGTTAGTAGCATTTGCCCCATTTTTCTCTATTTACCCTTTCCTATCAGACAGGGTAGATATTTGAAGGCTAAGGTATCAGTCACTGAGATTTGAACTTGTGTTTTGCAGTTCCCTTCACCATGACAGCTATAAATCCCTTTCTCTCCCATTGCCAAAGCATCCCCACTTGCTGCTTAGTGAGACAACACAGATCTGGGGAAAAGGACCTGGCATGGCAGTGAGCTCTGCCCAGCAGCCTGACAACACCCAGGGACTGGCAGTGATATCCTGAAGCCCAGGATTAGCACAGGAGGGAAAATGAGGTGGCCTTAAGGAACCTCTCAGAAGCTCCATCATTCTTCAAAGAAAGAAGAGAATTAAAAGCGATGGGTCCAGTCCAATGCTCCAGGTGACTGGCATTGGTTAGAAAGTCACTGAGAGAACATGTCAAAGCAATGAATCCAGAGCTAGTCAAGTAAGTTGTGGTCATTTTGTTTCATCTCACAGAACAAAAGAGGGCTGGCTTGAACTGAGCAGTCCATCTGCACTGCCCAGAAGATGTTTATGTCATAAAGCCTTCATAGGGAGAAAGGGCTCAGTCTACTTGCAGTCAGCTGAAAGGCATCTGAGAGCTGGTCAGCTCTTTCACTATGGCAATCCCTTTACTTAATCCTGACCCATCCATCTCAAACTAGTGTGAGACAAAAATTCTGTAGGCTTAGGTAGGGCTGAACAGTTTTGAGGACTTGGTGAGAGAAAAGGTTCGTGTATTTAATTCATGGACCAGACTGTGGGCTGAGGCAAGTAAGCCTGGCTTTGGGGGATGCTTGTTGAGAACTGGAAATTTCTGGGGACTTCTCAGATACATTAAGGCTTCATTTTTGGGGTGTTGTAACTGGATCTGGAATTTTCTGTGCTTTATTTCAATGGCTGCAGTTACTCAAGTAGGCACAGACTAACTTAACTTAAGCATTCCTACAAGCTGAGATAAAACAGCTCTCCATTTCTATACAGCAAATACAGAAAGTTGTCTAAAATTTCTCAAGCCATACAAAATACATCAAATCTTGTACATACAAAATACATCAAATGCCATTAAATCTTGCCCACAAATGCAGCAGCTGGAGAACAAGGGCTGCTCTCTCCCTTATTTCCTAACCCAGCCCTAACTCCGGTCCAGAGCATACAAAACTTCTCTGGAATGGCACCAAGAGTATGAACACGAAGTGCTTCTCTTTCCATGATTAATTCAATTCACAATGCTTGAGGAAGAGTCTATAAACACACACATGCACACACAGCAGCAGTCTGACAAATTATGCAAAGCGTTTGCTTCATTTTTAGTTTTGCAATCAACGCTCAATTTGATTAGCGGCTGGCTGACACTCACCTGGGAAAATTTTCAAAGCTGACTTTTGCTGCTGTGAATGCTCGTTTCAGTCATTCTCCACCAATGCAGCAGCAACCTCCCAAAGCCCCATTGGGGGAGGGAAAACATGAGGCTGGGAAAGGCATTGCTCATCTTGCTTTTCTGGTTTACATGTCCACTGAATCCCACTCGATTTCTCTGCCAGGCTGGCTTGGACACAAGGGGAAGAGAGGGGACAATAAACACTCACCCCCTGTGCACACACGAGCCCTCTTGGGAAAAACATCTCTGTCTCTGGAATCTCCTTTGTTCTTCCCTTAATTGCAGACTGATGCTGCGAGATTTCGAAGCAGGACACAAGAACTGCTATTCACAAATAGTTATTTCCTAAAAAGTGTTGGTTTCTGATGGCTGTTCAATCCCTCCCACCTTCACTGTTCAGAATTACATTTAAAATGCCAACCCAAAACACAAGACAATGGTGCAGAGAATCCAAAGAGAAGCATTGCAAACTTGGAAAACAGCACGTGCACAACACACTGGCCTAACTTGGAGGAAGGAGACAGTGCTGAAAGAGTGAGAAATGTAATTTGGGACTTTCTGGACAGCTCCTTCTTCTGTGGAACACATTTCCACAGGGATTGTGACTTTACTCCATGGTGGAACTGAGATTGACACCACCAGGATATGAGATAAAGTACTCCTAAAGACAGTATGGAAAGTAGAAAAAAAATTGAATTACTTTAAGATGTATTAGGAAGACAAGTATTATTCAGGGATTGGTTGCTACTGCTTGATCACTCTAAGTCCTCTGAATCAAAACCTGAGCTCAGAACAGGGACTGATCCAAAATAAAACCACCTGAGCCTCAGAAGATTTTGCTTTGCACTCAAAATGGAGGGGAAAATTAATTCTCAGAAGCAAGAGATGACACAAAAATCTGCATGCCTGTTTTTGGGTGTAGGGTGGGTGGGTGGGGAACATCAGTCTTTTTAAAGCAAACTCACTTCAAAACAGAACAAAAAATAAAATATTATTGTTTCTGCAGAACCAGAAATTCTGCACTTCTGCAACACTGAAGCAGTACAAACATGGAATATATAGACAGAAATATATAAATACACTAGTAAATGTTGCAATAGAAGAATCCAGATCTAAATGAGGAAATTAGAATAAAATGTTTTGACTTGCAATAAATGAAACAATTTGACATTACCATAGTGAAATGAGAAAGTCAAAGGACAATTGTTTCTCATTTTCTTATTTTAAATTTTGATACATTTCAAAAAAGAAATTGCTTTTTGGCAAAAACACTTTTACAAAGAGAAGACCACTCCACTGATTCTTTTTGTTCAATCTGCTCTGCTAAAAGCTTCCCACAAAAGTGCCCTGTGGGGCAAATCTTTGCATTCTTCTGCACCTGAACACTTCTCTGGAATCTGCTCCTTGCCTTGAATTCTTAGTCTGCTTTGTAGCTCCAAATTTTCCCTGCTCATCTGTTCCAAGTCAGAGAGGAGCCCCACACAACTGAAGTCATCAGCCTGCCATGGATTATGGTAGATCTCATATATTCTAATCTAAAACTTCAGCTCTGGCAGCTAAAACTGAAGCAAGTGCTTATTTTTTATCCCTGGAATCATGGAAGGTCTGTCAGTGAAACACTGGTTCCAATCTCAGCTCCCCTGGATGGCTCTGTGCTCTTTCCTGTCGTTAAAATAGATGTAAATAAGTAGCTATAAGTACTCCTCTGACATGGTTTTCACTACTTGACTATCCACAGCACTGAAGATGAAAAATCAAAGGAGATTATGTGGAAATAAACAAGGGAAGCTGTGTCAGGCCACAGGCAGAGCTGGTACAGCTCAGTGTAAACCCAGGATGCTCCAAGGGCCACCTGAGATGTTCTGGGCTTTGTAAAGGCTCGAGTGGAGACCAATCCTGAATGATCAGGAACTGTAAGAAGTATTTGGTGTTCTCCCTTGTCAGAGGACAGAAGAGCTGTTCTCCTGACTGTCTGAAGGAGACACTGCAGCTGCAGTGGGCTGCAGCCGCTTCTGCTGACGGAAGGTCCCAACACATTTTTCACAAAGTGTGCACGTGCCCCAGCCAAATCTCCACTGAGAAAATCCTTCCAGTCTACCTAATTCCTTCTTGCAGCTTCCACAGAAGACATCATTTTTCACTGTCTCTCCACAACTGTGGTGTAGCATCATTCTGTGCTTCCAAACACCGGACATGTCATCTCTGTGATGGATGAAAGGATTCACACCAATTATTATGTGGCCTCCAGAACTAAAGGCTAACTCTGAAATTGTAAAGCACAATCTAATTTCCTGGGAATTTGTGTAAAAATTAATGCATTCTGAAGCTGAATTCTGAAAGCAAGTGGAGCTTTGACTTCTCAGAGTGACTCATACCCACATTTCTGCTTCTTCCACTGAACATTGCAAAGCTCCCCTGGTTTGAAGCACTCAGTCTCTGCTGGCCTACAGTGGCCTTTTACTCCTCTGGCACCTGTCAGCTGACAACACAAAGTGCCATGGTCAGTTTTATGTGACCTGAAGAAGAAACCTTTTCCTGTCTCCTCCATCCAACTGCCTGGGTGTGCTATGAAGCACAGACAGCAGCAGCACAAAGTGGGCACTACAGCTCTGCAGCTTCGGTGTTTGCTGACACTGACCAGGCTCCTGCCCTTCTGCACTCCTTTTTTAATTCTCCTTTTAGGATCAGGCTGGCCCTTACTCACAGGTCCCTGAGAAGGGGAAGGGCTAAAGGAAAAAGAAAGAAAAGGAGAAAAAGAACTGATTATTGGGTATAGAAGTGAACTAAAGGGAAGGAATGTGAGGATCACAGGATCAGATGCCTTGAGAGAGAGCTGGATGGAAGGGACATCAAGCAGAGCACCCTTGTTAGCACCATCACACCATGATGGCATTTGAGATGCTAGAGGTTGTTCTTCCCAGCAATGTGAGAGGATGACAACACAGGCAGATCTCCCACAGCTTTTGGGATTTACTACCAAAATTCCCACACTGGAAAGGAATTGACATGGAATTTCCCTCAACATTTTCAGCTCATTATGGTCCCTGAAGCTACATATGAAAGCTTTACCCTGAAAACTGAAGGAAGCATGTGGATCCAAAAGCTGGAGCTGTAAGAAGCACAGCAATTGTTGAAGAACTTGTAATACAAAATGCACCTGGCAATGCTAGCAACATTCCAGGTGCTGGTTAGTCTTTGTGCTGCTTGGCATATAGGGTGAGAAGGACCTAAAGGGCAGAGGTTTTCAAGCTGAAGTAGGGCTAGAAATCACGGTTGCTTTAATAGTTGTTCCCCTGCTTTCTCAAGATGGTTTTAGAAAGAAATGCATGTACCACACAATCTCAAAATCTAAATTGAAAGAGCTTTGTGACCTTCTTTTCATTTTCCTTTTCCTTTCTTTTCAGGTGTACAGTACATGCAGCACTGAATTTTGCATTAATGTATATAGTGTGAAATTGGTTACTTGAATATAGTGTAAACAAGAGTAGGATTTGACCAGCAGATAGATTTGCAAAATCTATCATTTTTATGTAAATTGTTGTAAAGTTACCTTTGTACAGAGTACTGCATTTTGACACAGTATCCTTTGTCTAGTGCAGAAAAACCCAACAAACAATGTGATGGACAGCATATACTTTTTCAAACTATTGCTGACAAGCTCTTCATTTGGAATAGCATACAGCTTTAGGCTGTACTACATGTTATATAGAAATAATCAGTAACATTACTTTTTTAAAAATTGAATCCATCTTTTATCACACAAACCCATTAACAAAGATGTTTTGTGTGTGTGTGCATGTGTGTGTGCCTGCGAATTTCCCTTGAAAAAAACACTCCAAACTGATCAAATAAATCATGACAACAGTAAATTTTTGGATTAAGACTCAAGCTTTTGTCAGAGCTCTCCCTCTAAAAACTGTAAGGTTGGCTTTCCTTTGCTCATTCCATGTTTATACTACTGCAGGTTTGTTACTTCACTGAAGACACTGCCAATGGACACCAGAAAACATGAGGCTGAAATCAAGCCCAAAGGCTATGCCATTAAAACACTGACATAACCCACGTGGCAGGAGTGAAAACATGCATAGGAAGGTGGCCAAAACTGGGGATTTGTAGTCAGACCAGCTGACCTTTAGATTTTCACCAAGCAGCAGAGAAACCATGCTGTAGCAGTAGCAATGTCTGCAGAGTTAACTCTGAATGAACGGCAGACAGGAGGTCACCAAGAGTGGTCTAACATGACTGGCCAGCTGTGCCCAGGCATATACAAACAGCAGGTTGCCTTCCAGATTAATAAATTAAATGAATCAATAAATTTGTCTGAATTTTTCCAAGATCCCAAATATATGATGTTACCCATATTTCTGAAGGAGATCCTGCATTTCTTGGGGACCATCATTGCCATGCAGACAATAACATAGCACCTGGTGGGTTCAGCAGATCTGGAACTGCAGTGGAGCAAATGCACAGGTACCTGCTGAAGGGACCTGCATAAAATCATCCTGCAAGCCTGGCAAAAGCCACTGCTCCTCCATGACATTTTTCACCAGACCTTAGCAAAAGGTCTGGAGGTCCCAAGCTCTGGGCTGGCCTCCAGTTTTATGAGGACTACGCACTGCATTTTTTCTGCTTATGCAGGATGCTTTTATAAGCATTTTTCTTTTTCCTCCTTCAAATGAATCATGTCCTTCTTTAAACACTACAAAAGAAATAAAAGAAAATGCAGGAAAACACACAAGTTTCTGCATAATGTGTATAAGAAATGAGTGTTTATCACCGCATGAATGCCTAATTAGACCAGACATGCAGCTCAACATCAAAATAGCAAAACCATGGGTTAAAGCATGCAGCATTCTGTGGTTAGCACTGAAAAGATACAGACAAGGATGTGGAACAAAAAGTCTCTGAAGTAAGAACCATTAGGCAGGCAAGTAAAAAATCCTGCAGAGATGAAGGCGTGTCTTAGCTGGGCAGACACTCTAATCTCTCAGCTGCAGTCCTTCTTGTTCTCCACCCATTCCCAGTGGGGCAGCGTCACCCAGTCCTGCCCTCAGAGGGATGCAGGCCTCCAAGCTGAACAGACATCTGCCTGCCTTGGGACTGAATTGAGTGTGTGGGCATCAGGTGTACTCAGGCAGAGCTGGTGGGATAACTGCTGACCTGGTTTGTAGCTCAGACCTGGCTTCACACCAATGTGGTTGCTCTGCTTCCAGCCCCAGCTGGCCTGTGCTGGTTAGTGTGGAGCTTGGGAGAAGGAGCCCTGTGAGCGCCAGCACTTGTCCATACACCTACAAGGACAGGCTGCTCTGCACTCTGTGTTCATTTGGTTTTGGGTAGAATTTAGAGCAGCACATGGCAAAACACTCACAAAACCTGTCCTCACTGACCATGGGTTTGGATTTTATGTGTCCTGTGACTTATTCTTCCAAGCAATTAGAACAAGAGCTTCTGTCCAAGTCCAGATATCAGATTAACCTTAAAAGCATTAACTGAGAAAGCATGAGGGTAACAGAGATCTCATGGTGTAGTAGAGAGTCTTACTGTGTGAGAAGATGACTTACAACAATTGGTGCATCATGCTACTTATAGGAAGGCCTCACCTGGAAAAAACGTCCACGATTTTCTGTCTCCTGGATGTCCTATTCCTAATGGTCTCTATTCAAGCTCCACTGCTTTTTGAGCACTCCACCAACAGACACAAGCTGATGAGGAAGATTTAAGAATGGGCCCAACTATCCCTGCCACGTCCTTAGTATTTTCTCCAAAACCTTCCCTTCTTATCTGCCTTGAATTTCAGGTGCCCATTTTTTCTGTCCAGGAAAAAAAAACATTCAACAGTACCTTCTTGCAATAAAGTCCCCTTCTTTTGTGCAAAAACTTTCTCTTTCTTCCACATCCTGCTCTCTACCATTCACTTCAAACTCAGTTGATCCCTTCAAAACTCAGCTGATCCCTTCCTGAGCTTCTGGAGTATCTCTCATCCCAGATGCAACTGCAGTTCATTCCTCTCTCATGATGCCTGGGGATCTGACTCATCATTTTTGTGATTGCTTCTTTGCATCAAAGCCTCATCTAATGCTTGGTGTGTCTGCATGAAAAAGCATGGTTAGCAGAGATATGACTATCTAGCAAGCCCTGGAGATAACAAAAAAAAAAAGGAGGCAGGTTAAGGCCATCCATCCACTGCTTTTGCATTTTTTTATTTTTTTTTTTTTTTTTTTTTTTTTTGAGTGCCTGGGATGGTTTATCCTGGGCAAGAACAGCAGCTCAGAACAGCCCCTGCCTTGCATTATGAGGTGCTGCAATCTGCTGCAGGCTTTTCAGCTGGTGAGGTGCATGCCATGCTCTCTTCAACACCTCCTCCTTGGCACTGACAGGGACACACACCTTTTCTCTGCCTTCCACCACTCTGCAGCTGCTCTGAATCTGCTCCTGAGCAGTACCCACCTGAGCTGTCCCACCACTGAGATGGCTAAAAGAGCAAATCCTGATGTGAAAAAGGTTGGCAGGAGCTGAACGTGCTGGCCCAGCTCCTCAGCTCTCAAGCCAATTCACTGGTGGCTGTGCTGCATGCATGTCAGTAGGAGATTAGCTGCCTTAGTCCACAATCCATTTTTGTGCTTCTCAGGGAAGCGTATTCTAACATTCCTCTCTTTGAAAGTCCAATCTGGGCACATGCTGGATGTGGGTGCCCTCCTCCCCACGTTTAATTCTGCTTTCTGAACTCTGCATTTTGAACGCTTCTGCAGAGCTCCACGTGCAATTAGAGACAGTCCCACAGGGCAAAGGTGCAGGCTGCATCCTGAGATATTCCTCTGCCGTGGAAAATAAACAACAGCCTCTGAGACTATTTCTCTGCCAAAATAATTTTAGCATTTCACTGTCACACAGCAGGTGGGCTGGGTGGGGAGGGAACACCACCAGAGGTGACGCTGCGCCAACCTCAGGAGGCTGGTTATTTTAAAAAGCACCAGACAATTAATTAATTTTCCTTTAAAAAATATTGCAGAAATGTAGTTGGAGGTATTACACCTTCATAACAAAGTCTCTATTATAAATGAGCCTCTCCTTTTCAGACAGGCCTGTAATTAGATTGCCTGTGGTGATGATGAATGGCCAAGGTGAATTCATTTCGGGGGAAGAGCTCGGCAGCAACCCACATCCAAAAGGCAGGGAAGGACTACCTGCAGCCACCCCTCAGGCCCCCACAGCTGTCCCCCCTTGCCTGGGGAGTCACACAGCCCCCACTGTGGTAAAGTCATGGCCAAACCCTTCCCCCCTGACTCTCAACAGCTTTGCAGCAGTGTGGGGCTGGATGTGGCCTCTGGGGCACGATCCATTGCCAGGTGGGCATGGAATAAAGAGTGGAGCTGGGGGCTGAGGTGCAGCCACTGCAGCCCTGACAGGACCCCCTGCTCATCCCCCAATGGCCCTTGGCTCCTCCAGCCCCAGATCCACTTTGGTGGGGCCAGGGCCACTGGTGAGGGTCTGAGGCCTGCAGTGCAGAGTCACACAGCCCGCCCTGCCTTCAACAGCAGCACCACCCCGAGCACCTCTGGGCATCTCTGCATTCCTGTGATTAATGCTGGGATGAGGAATCTCTCCCTCCTCATCCTCCTTTGCCTGCTCCACAGTAAATGCTGTTTCAGAGGCAGGGCTGGGGGAGAGCACTGTGCCCCAGTGACCAGGGAATGCTCTCCTTAAGGTCTGGCTTTAAACACTTTTGCTATCAAGGAGAAGCTCACTGGTGCGTCGTAGTGCTCGTGGCTGTGCTTCAAAGGCAACATTTTGCAGGATGCAGCAGGTATCTGGAGAAATGTAGGGCAGACTGGGCTCAGTCCCAGTAAAGGGCAGAGTGGGCTCAGTCCCTGTAAAGAGTCACCCCCTCTTTACAGATGTTTGCTGTTCATAAAGGCCATCATCATTTGGCTCAGCAAGACAAGCAGCTTGAGCTTTGCGCCATTTCAGAAGTTCCTGCTTTCTCTAAATCATGACTTAGTTTTTCCTTTCCCTCAGATTTACTGTCTGTCATTATGCAACAGCCCATGCCTGGAAATGAAGAGCTCCATCCAGAAGTAAAAGCAGCTATAAAAAGAAGAAACTGTCCCCAGGACAGATCCATTTCAGTAAGTGGTGAGGGTGATGTGAAATGAAAGTTGTGCTGAAATCATTAGCTCCAGGAACACTGAAAGGACTGAAGGGGTATAAGCTGAAACGTAAGAATTATAAACTCCGTTGTCATTTACAGTTACAAAAACTCTTGCCTGGACAAAACCATTGGCAAAATGAGGCAGGTGATGGCTGTAACAGCAACACATTTCTGCTCTGTGGGTTCTTTCCTTGGCATTAATAAAAATAGTCTACTTGGAGGCTGAAACAGCCACCTGCCAGAAGGTCTCTGGCTCCCCGCACATCGCTGTTTGGTGAGGTGTGGATGCCAAACCTTAGGAAGGAACACTTGATTGGGAAATTGCAGGCCTCACTAACACACAGTCTGATCCACTTTAACCACATGTTTTCATGGGCCTCCCATTCCTTCTCTGGCCCTGAACTCTTTCTGTACCACCCTAAAACTCTCAGAATCAATTAATGCAAATGTGACAGGCTTCTCTGATATGTAGGGTAAGGAGTCTTTCAGCCTCATTAGAGAAGGGAAGGGCTTTCCATCCATCTCCTGATTTTGATGGAAATGGTATACAACATGTTTTATCTCTGTGAAACAATAAGAGCGAAGGGGCTGTGAGCCAGGGCCGCCAGCTAAGAGTTGAAGATGAAATTTAATTGGTTAGTAACAAAATTTTACTGCTGAGACAGCTTGTTTACATCTATTTAATGTCATTGCTTCCTGAATTTGTCTATCAGGGAGTGCTGCCTGACTGCTTCAGCCAGATAACAAACAGGTTCTTGCCGCTTACAGATTTATCTTCTCTTCTGGCCACCAACAGCCGCTTTTCAGTGTTTCAGCCTCTGTCTGGTAGCATCCTTTCCCACTCAGCTGAACTGAGATGCCTTCTGTACCGCTTATACCATGGCCTTTCCCCTGCTGGTACTGCTGTTTTAATCCATCCCTTATCTCAGTCCTGGCTCTGTGCCTTTTGTTTGCCATCCCGTAGCCCTTTGCCATTTGCACTTCTGTGTTTCCCAAACCTGATCCTTACAACCCCTGAAAAGTGCTTTTTATTTGAGACTTTTCAGGTCGAACACTGTCAAGGACTTGGGAACTGGATCTCAGGAACATGGAATTACTGCATGAGCTCCTACTTTGAAGGACTGAGCCTATAATGCACTTGAATTTTCCTACATTTTCTTTAGTTGTGGCTGCCAGCTCCCCAGTGTGCCTTTAAAAGGTAAGAAGATGGGGAAGTCCATTTGTGCTTGCTGTGTCTGTGGCACGGTGCTGAAAGCTGTAGTCAGAGCCAGAGCCCACATGCAGCAGTCTCTGACCCAATACTCTTCAGGGTCTGGGTTTGCAAACCTCAGAGTTCAAGCACAAGAGGGAAAAGGAATGTGAATTTAGGGTAGCTGGGAGTGTAGTGCACCTATCTGTGTGCAGAAACCCCCCCAAAAAAGCACTGTAATTTGGCTTGTTGACATTCAGGTGATGTGCCCAATGAAGAGCTGCCTGAACATCCAGGAGGGCACACCAAGATTGCCTCTCCAGTTCAAGGGGGAAAAATATGAGACAGTATCACTGAGGTGCTCTTGTAGGAATGCTGAAGGCAATGGTCTGTAACTCCACCTGTACAGCTTTAGGGTCATGTCAATATTCTTTACAAATGGCTCTTGTTTCTGTTGCATTATAAAAGAAGGGAGGCAGCAGTAAGGTGTTTCTTTTAAAATGGGAGACAATTGTTTATGGAAAGATGCTAGGGGAACAGTCAAATGTACACACAAAAAAAAAAAAAAGCTGGCACAGCATGATTTGCATTTGAAACCTCAACAAAAAGCAATGGAGTGATTCTTTAGTTAGCTTTGTACCTGGGTGAATCCCAAATTTCACTGTTTGGGTCTTGTTGGGAGGGTTATTTAGCCAGTGGAAATAATCCTGAGCACTTCCAAATTCTTCAGCTAAGTGCTGAGGAGGATGAGTCAGGATAAAAGGTCTTGTAACAAAAATAGGGCTGGCATGGAAGAGGCATTCCAGCCCTCAGAGTACTGCCATATACATGTTTCTCATGTTCAGGGAATCTATTTCACTGAGACCAAGTCAGAGTTATTTCGCAAGTTTTAACTGTTGGTTACACAAACTTCTGAGGGGAATCTACTACAGAGTTGCAAAATAACCAGTGTTGCAGAGACCCTGAGGCTCAGCTCCTTCTCTGTGAAGCCCTCAGAACCAAGCTAGAAGAGGAGCAGAGTTTTGCACTGCAATGTATAACACGAGTGATAACAAAAGGTGTTGTCAGGAGGTGTAGGTAGGCTAAAGGAAATTAAGAATATTTTTCCTGGAAACAGAGAAAGAGGAGCTCATTAAAATGGATCCTGTTGAAAGGAGGCTTTGTGAAAAAGAGCACACCTTTTCAGAAGTCATAAGAGTACTTATGAGAGCCAGTTACCTTCCATATCTATCATTAACTGTTGTTTGGTGTTTTGAAACAGTGTGGATACAAACCCTCAGAGCCTCTCATGGTGACAGAGCTTCGGAAGATAACACTGGAGAGGAACTCCTCAGGCTAACAGCAATGGTGACATCGGATCATCACTTCTGTGGGTGAAGAATAGCAGGTGCACAGGAGATATTTGATACCATTCCACTGGAACCACATTTTGTAGGTGGGACCTTAGCCCCAAACTGGTGTGTCTCAGGCCCCATGCCACCACAGGACTCAGGAGAGACACTGCAATTACTGACCTGTAACTGGACTTTTAAAGATGGCCAGTTGGTTTTGGTTTTAAATGAATTGCAGGATGTTCTTCCCCATCCCCTGGGCCTCTCACACCCATGTGCTACCTCTACAGAACAAGGCCTTTTTCCCCAGGGGAGTAGAAAAGAGAATACCCTTCACACAATTTTGCTTTGCCCATAAGGGCATCAGCCAGGCATGACGTATTCATGGCAACTAACAAGGTTTGTAAATACACCATGTCTAGGAAGTCACTGGTGGCAGATGTTTTTTCTCCCTCACTGCACACAAGCCTTGTAAGCACGAGCACCCTTTCAGCATAGTAGCAAAGGAAAAATACGGCGGTGTCTTGCCTTGGAGAGAGAAAAGGCATTGTCTAGAGATGAGCAACTTGTGCTGGTGGGGGGAGCTCATTTGGAAAATTAAACATGACCTTTTAAGCAGAAAATGAATGGATGTAGAGCAGACAGCCCATCAGCTGTGTGAGACAAAAATGTTGCAATCTGGCTAAAAGCACCCTGTGCTTTTTTTGAGCTCTAGATACTATAAAAAGCCATGGGCACGTGATTTTGCCTGGTTCCTCTGAGTATTGATATATGCAACCGTTCACAACAAGAGAAGCAGCGGTGTCTAATAATAAACACTGTGCATTCTCAGCACTTGATGGAGAAAATTTGGCTCTGGTGCAATCAATAAAATTGCACAAGCCTGACTTTCTGCTGTCCAAGGCCTGCAGGTCCCTACATACCCTTGTTCCAGTGGCTATGGCTCAGTCAGCTCTGAAATTCCTCCTTGGAACGCTGGCAGGCTCCTCCGCCAGACCAAGCTGCAGCTCCTGCTGCAGACCAAGCTTCATCCCTGACTCCTGGCAAGCCTTGGCTTCTTCCTGGGCTCAACCTGGTTTGTCACAGAGAATAGTCAGGATGTGTGTGAGAAACTCCCTGGCTCCTGGGGCCAATGCAGGAAGATCAGTGTCTCTTAAGAAGAGATTCTTGTAGGAGAACAAGACCCAGGGCTAAAGGAGACCTCAAGGTCTGCAGAGGACAAGAGGTGCACAGTCATTGCTGATTCCACTGAAGCACCTGAGGAGAAGAATGAGCTGCAGAAGTCTCCTACTGCATTGCAGAAGCCATGTCTGTGTTCTCCAAGGTTCCCATCCACATCACAGCCTTTACTGACCTCTCCTTGGCTGTGATATGACCTTCCCCCCAGAGGCGAGGGGCTGCTAGTGAGCCAAAGCTGCCACACACTGTCAGTTTGGAGTTTTCCACTTCCCTTTAGGTCTGCTGCTGCCTCCATCTGTCAGGGCCATTCAGCTGCTGCATTTTGTCACAGTCTCAGCCTGGAGATGTCAAAACCCCCAAACCAGGGGCATCCCGTTCTGCCTCTGCTTCTCATCCCAGACAGCCAGTGAAAGAACACAACTTTGTGGCTATGCCTGCAGTACCTGAGACCACGGGACAGCACGCTGCTGTGCCTTCTGTCACAGCAACCCCTAGCAATCCTTTGATCTCAGGCTGCCCACCTTTTTTTTACAGTGTATTTCATTCACCCAAAGTTGGATGGGTGGAAGAGCCCACTCTGACACTGGTTTGGAGACTCCATGTGTACATTGGGTTTTGGTTTACTGTCACTCACCACCACTTTAAAGTGAAGCCAAACCATTCCAGGAATGCACAGGCTTGGTGCCCCCCTCTGTACAGCCTGTGTAACACTGTTTTCCAGGTATCCAGAAAGAAGAGTATGTTGGGGAGGAAGGGCAGGAATGTGTCAAAGCGTCAGCCTTTCATTTCTGTGTTTACATAAAGAGAAAAAAATGTAAAATAATGTTTAAAACTCTCTTAAAAATACTAGGCATGCTCTTTCTGCTGACCTTGCATGAAAATGAGAATCAAAGAGCCTTTGTAGTTTACAGCCTTTTTCAGTTACAGTTCTCTTGTATGGAGATAAAATACTTGTTGGTACAGTGAGTGACAGGGAGAGAAGTGATACTAACAGGCTTCCAATGATGTCATCCCAGGAGAAAAAAGGGAGAAAAAGAACCAGCTGAAAATTAAATACAATAATAGAAACATGTCCTTTCATATTTAAATGTCAAAAATATGGACATGTAGAGCCATATCACTGCTGGGTATAAGTCAGCATAGCCCTGCTGACATCAGGGGTGCTGCATGCCAGTTCACACTATCCAAAGAGCTTTTCCTTTAACTATGATCTGCTTTCAGCCAATGAATTCCCAAGTATAATTTCCAGCCTGCAACGGGACTGTGTGCAGCTTTACAGCAGTGATAAACCACGGGACGGGGGGGATGGCTGCCTGTTTGAGAAGACTCTGCTCAGCCGTGCCTGCCTACAGCGTGTCTCAAGAAAACAGTAAAAATGTTTGTCATTTCAAGCAGTAATCCATTAGCTGTGAGGTGTGTGCATAAATATCATCCTTATCTGACAGACAGGAAAACTGCATTCCTGCAGGATGTAGCAGGCCTGTGGCAAGCAAAGCCAGACTTCTGGTCTTCCCTTTACCTACCCCAGTCCTGCCACTTCACCTCCCAGTGCTGCCAGAAAGAGACTCAAGGAAGGAGCATTTACCTTGAACCAGAGCAGATTGCACAAGATATTAAAAGAAACACAAACCAAAAGGCAGAACGCACTCAGTGCCCCTGCAACATCTCTGCTTATTCACAGGCCATTTCAAATCAGCCAAGTTAAACACTGCCCTGCACTATCCCCACACTCAGTACATTTCCCAAGGACACAGTTTAAAGGCTTTCATCAAGGCACAGCTTAATTTATTTGTTTGCTTCTCCCCTTGCTCAGGAGAAAGCATTTTTGTTTAAATGGGGAGAATAAATAGTCTCCTGACCCTTCTCTCTGCAGCACGTGCTCCTGCACTGCCCTGTGTTTATAAGGCTAATGGGGGAGAATGCTGTGGGAGGCCCTTGTTAAAACACTGGCAGTGCCTTCCCTTTTGTAACAGGATGATTCAGGGTTGCATTGTGTGTGCAGAAGCAGGAAAAGGAAGAGGAGGCTAATAAAAAATATCCATTATCGGAGCTTTCTGTGCATAAGGACAGACGGGCAAAATGCAGGGAAGACAACAAATACCTTGGAATAAAGAGCCCATGATGGAGATAAATAATCATGGGGCTCATTCAACAAGAGCCTGCTGTTTAGAAATCCACTGGAACAGCTGCAGCTTACACGTCATTATACTTCTGATCAGTGAGCATTAGGAGCCTTTTTGTGAGTCCCTTGTTTGTTATATCAATCATTGCAAAACAGACTCTACAGACATAAAACCACACAGGAAACATGGGGACTTCTCCTCACCCCAACTTTGGTAGTCAGTCTCCATTTTAATATTTTTAACTCCACCCCTTTATTTTTCTTTTCTCCAGTGTTCTGGTGTTAAATGTACATCTTTGTCATCAGGCCTGTATGGTTTTCTCTTGGCTTTTTAAATCATCTGTTAGTAGAGTTTGATATCATATCACACCTTCTGGCTTGGGAGACACTCATGGAAACCTGGAACTATAAAGGTAGGGTCTCAGGTCTTACATATCAAGCTTATTTCTGCACTTTTTTATGGCCCTAGCAGTGTCTTGGCAGTGTGTCAACATGCTGTGCAGGAAAAGATGTTTTTCCCTTCTCTAATTCTTTTGGGAATGTGATAAAGGAAAATGGTATATTGCTGAGAATGGAGGGGAAGAAGGCCGCCCCTGGATTTTACTGCAAGAAGAAAGATTCATCACCCCTTCACAAACAAGTAGAAAAAAACGAATAAAGAAAGAGCCAGGACCACAACAGTCTTCTTTTTATCACAGACATCTTCAGGCTTTGGATGTAGGGCTGGGTGAAAATCATTTGTGCCCCTAAATGGAGTGACCCATAGGCATTTCCATGAGGTGGGAAGCTCCTGCTTTCCTCGTGGTGGTGGCCCCTGAGGCACACCTGGTGGCTGCACAGGTCAGCCACACAAGTGCCCTGCAGTTCCTGGGTGGAGCTGCAGTACCTGAGCCTCCCCCAGCAGATGTGCTGGGCAGGAGAGGGCAATGAAACTGTTCCTGCTGCCTTCTTCCTGCTACTCACAGAAGTTTATTTGTGAGTTGGTGTTGCTGTGGCTCCTCTGCAGCCACAGACCTTCTATTACAGAATCACAGAACCAGAGAATCTGCTGAGCTGGGAGGGACCCACAAGGATCATTGAGTCCAACTCCCTGCCCTGCACACCATCATCCCCTGCTTCTCTGAGAGGTGTGGGACCTTCTGTAGGCACAGACATCTCTCATAGAGGTGTGTCCAGTCATTTCTGCAAGGCTTTCTGTGGATCCTCACTGGCTCAATCGTTCAAATACCGACACGATTCCAGTGAGCCTCAGTTTCTAAACTAAATCTAGTTCCAGATTTGCTCCACCACATTCTGATCCCGTACTTCCCTTGCCACCTCCTCTCCACAGTTTTAGTTTCTGAACAGAAGGGAAACCAGGGTGTGCTGACTGATGGTGACAATGACATGCTCTGGGCTGGTACACCATTTGGACCATTTGCAAAGGCTGGGCTGTTCTGTGCCATACCCTAGAATGCTCCTGTGGATGCAATCCCCATGGATCTCTCCACGACTGAATCTTACTTGCATGATTTGTCTCTCAGTATCTCCTGTAAGATCTGTTACTTTTATTCCCACAGGCTTTCATTGCACATGCCTTGGTATGTCTGTATCCTGAGACAGGCCTGTATCCTGCCAGGCTGGAGATACCTAAACATGTGCATCCTGTTCCTGAGAGAGATGATCCCTACTGAACCTTGTGCCTGGGTGTGACCAGAAGATGCCTAAGCAGCAGGAGGCTCCATGTCCACTGGACTGGCCAGTGCCTGTCCCAGTGAGGGCCATGTCATGGTGCATCTGGAGATGACTTTGTGTAACACAGCAGGCAACTTCCAGCCCAGGCACGCCCAGGAGAAAGGATTTCCCCCATCCCATCTTTCTACAGAAAGATTTTGCTGCAGCAAAGCAAAGCGCTATGAGGGACACCAAACACCCAGACTAGCCTGGCAGTCTCTTGCTTCATTGATGGAAGAGGGAATCTCTTTCCCTTTTGATTAACAACTGTTCCACTTTTTCAGGAGCAGAGGGGAAAAACCAGTTTCTAGCACAACCAGTGCAGGTTTGGTGTACCACCCACAGATCTCACCTGGCCATTCTCCACCTCTGCCTGATTTGCTGCAGACCTTGTGGCCCTTCCAGCTGCCTGGGGAGGGACATCTCTGCAGGGACAGAAGTGACCTGTGCTCTCTGCACAGGGTGCAGCCCGTGGTGCTGGCCACTGCTCTGCCCATCCTGCTGCAGACACGTGGATACAGCTTTAAGTGTGGGATCCTCTGGATGCTGAACTCCTTCTCGCAGGTCTTCTCCAATTTCCTCTCTCTCCTAGACTATTAACTTCCCAACAGTGTAAGGGTGACAGCACGGCCTATCTAAGCAGTGGTTAGCCATAGCTGAGCAGGCAATCTGCATGGAAAAATGTAACATGCTGTGTTTCCAAAATGTTTGTTAAAGATCCTGTGTGAGATAACATAATATTACTTAGAAAAATGATGTGATATAATTAAAAAGGTCTCCTCCTCTACCCCCACTGCCTGCTATTAGTTGTTCCCTGCTCTCCTTGGAGCTCTCTGGCAGCACACAAGCAAATAAGCAGCATCAATCACCTACATTCACTTTGGTTTTCTTTTTCATCCTTGTTGTTTAATTTAAAAATGTCCCAAAGTTGTTATTGTGTTCCCCCCACTCCTAATAAATAAAAAAACCCTTTATTAATTAAAAAAATATCATAAATTAGTCCTGACTTGCTTGCAACCTGCCTGACTAAATATCTCAAGCAGCAGTGTTCCAGCCATCACATCCTGTGTCCCTGACACCAAAGCTATTCCCAACAACAGCACTGGAATAACTTCAGCAAGGCAGGTAGCTTCTCCTGGAATCATCCATAAAAATGATTTATTATTTAGGAGGGCAAGTAAGGCCACTGGGATCTGCTACTTTCTGCTCAAGAAAGAAACTCTACACATTGTGTTAACCCTCTAGAATATGGTTACATACATTCCACTAGCAATGGCTCATAATTAAACTTCTCATGTGTCCCATTAGAACTACCCCAGGGATTTTTCTAGAGTTGTTTCATTGTCATTGATTTTTGCCTTAGCCAAATAAAAAATAAAATAAAATAAAATAAAAAATTATAAAAGGGAAAAAAATTCATGATCAAGCAAATGCAGACTTTCTGAAGATTATAAATATTGCCAGGTCAGGAATATTTCCTAAAATGGCTAGGAAAAATGAGTCATATTTATGCAAAATGGTTGTCCTCTGGGCAGTGTAGGAATAATTAGGAAACTTGAATTCCATAGCAAAAACCTCTTCTGTACTGGAGAGCTAAAGAACTGTAATTCATGGTAAAAAAAATCTCAATATCCAAATAATTTCTCCCTTCAAGCTGCTTTATGAATCCTGAGCACCAAGACAGAAGGAGATGGGAACTGCTCCTTTGTCCTGCTCTAGGTCTGTGTGGTTTCTCCACACGGCTGAGCAGGGTTGCTGGTGAGGGTGGCACATGCCACTGGCCATCCTCTCTGCTGAAACTCTGGACACCTAAGGAGAGCTACAGGGCCTGACCCAAGATGACCCCAATCAAGAGACTGACTGCTGCAAGTAAACTTGGAAAGGGCCAAAATTAAACATGCTGTGGTTTAACCTGGTGGGCAGCTCAGCCCCTCACAGCCATTTGCACATCCCCACTCACAGGTGGGATAGGGGAGAATCAGAACTGTCCAAGTGCAAAAAGATGTGGGTTGAGCCAAAGGCAATTTAATAGATAAAGAAAACGCTGCACATGCAGTAAAGCAAAGCAAGGAATCCACTGCCCAGTGGCCAGCTGCAGGGGGTGTTCAGCCATCCTCAGGAGAGCTGTGCTCCATCACACCTAGCCGTGACTCGGGAGCACAAACAGCATCGCTCCAGCATTTCCTTCTTCCCACAGCTCTGCCTGCTGACCGTGATGCCATATGGTGTGGGATAACCCTTGGGGCAGCTGTCCCAGCTGTGAACCCTCCCAGCTTCTTCTGCAGCCCCAGCCTCTCGCTGGTGGGGGTGAGAAGCAGAAAAGGCCTTGACTCTCTGGAAGCTGCTCAGCAATAATAAAAACATCAGTGCAGTTATCAACACTGTTTAGCATCACAAACCCAAAACAACACGGTACTGGGGAGAAATTTAACTCTCTCCTTGTCAAAGCCAGTCCAGCTGGGAATGTCTGAGCTGTGTTTAGACTTCCTAAACACCTGTGACAGCTATTCTGATGCGTAGTTCGAGAGCATGGGGACTCAGCCCCCTGCTTTCCAGACCTTCTTGTCAGGTCCCAGGGAGCCAAAGCAAACAAGGCAAACGTTGATAGGGTCCAGGCCAAATGCAGTCACTTTTCTGCACTGGAAAGCAAAGGAATCTCCTTACCTGAGGTTTTTGGCATCCCTATTTGACCTTGTAGACATTTCCCCCCGCCTGCTGCACCCAAGTGGGGTACTTTGGGATGGATATGTAATTCTCTGGGGTGCTCACTGTGATAAAAAGTTGATTTAGCAGTATTCAGCCAGGGGATTGTGTCTATGAGGTGTGAGGACATCTCCTAGGAGAAAGGCTTTGCAGGCAGACAGCCTATCCATACCCTGGCTAGCTTCCATTAGCTCTAATTGCCCTGCAAAAAGATTACCTCTGTGTTTCTCAGCCTTTTCCATGCTGTGACCCTTTGTCTGGAAACAGCTGAAGTTTTATCATATCTCCTAGAAAAAAAGAAGCCCTGGGGGAGTGACCAATCCCCTGCTGCAAGCTGTAGTCCCAGGATCCAAGGTGGGACGTTTGCATTACTTTTTAAACAGTGTTTTAACTGTGCAGGAGCTGTCCTGGTGTGTGGAAGAGTTTTGCTCTGAAAAATGCTGCCTTGTAGGGGTCGTGGTCTGTCAGCCTGCAATCCAATATACCCCCAGTAATAGCTGTGACACTTAATGATAGATTAGTTTGGGTTGGGAGGGACCTTGAAGGTCACCTGGCCCAAGCCCCAGCAGTCTCTGGGTAGCACTACTGTCTAACCAAGGTTTTCACCACGTCCTTGAGAGCCCAGCAGAGCTGAGGGAGCAGCAGCACAAACCTGTGTTTCCTGTGGGATGCCATGGACAGTGGCTGAGAGCCATTGAACCCCCCTTGATCTCCAGCAGTGGGACAGAGAGAGCACAGCCAGCCTCCCCCACTACCTCTGCTCCCTACAGGAACAACAGAGCTGCTCTGCCCCCTCTGCCACAACTGATAGCCATGGTCTCCTTGTCTTCTGAGGAAAAGATGCTCCAACAAGGCCCCAGGGCTGCCACTGCTGCCTCAGCTGAAAGGTGGAGGCATTGCTCAGAAAGCTGAGCAAGTAGCCCCTGCATGCCCAGGCAGTCTGGCAGCAGAATTCTCACTGAGGTCTTTTATTCTTGTGCTAGGAGATGGAATTGATCTGAGGATTTTGGAATTATAATCACCTGTCGCCAAGATGAGTGGGCAAAGTTTCACAGAGAAGAAATGTGTGAAATCAGACACTCCCACAACATCATTCACACACACACACACACACACACCCCTGGAAAGCACATTTATTACTTCTGTGTTTTATTTTGTTTATGAGTTAGACACAGCCACTTCCTTGGCTACGCATGTGTGCAGGAGCCAGAACTCACACTAGGGTGGGCTGATGCTGCACCTCACATCTTAGCTCCTGTGGAATTTAGCCAAAGGAGACCTATTTGGGTCATGTCTTTTTGTGTTGGTTCAGTTTCAGTTGTATAGGAAAATTACAGAGGCAGAGTGAGGACTCCAGAAAAGTGTCTTGTTTTGCTTTGATAGAAGTTGTAAGCTATGATTAAAGCATGTGTGTGTAAGAACTGTACAAGCACAAAGGGACCACTTTAAGGATGCTTGTGCAACAATGTTTTATGTACCTAATTTCTAAGCATCTGACTTCTTTTCAGGTTGGACATCAGGAAGAATTTCTTAATGGAAAGATTTTTTTAAACACTGGAATGGGGAGGCATGGGAATCATCATCCCTGGAGGTGTTCAAGAAATTAATGGATGTGGCACTCAGCAAGTGCCATGAGTTGACAAGGATGGTAGTCACTCAGAAGTTGGACTCAATGATCTTGGAAGTCTTTTCCAGCCTAAACAATTCTGTGATTGTGTGGATGCTAACTCTGTAACAGAGAGCTTGTGAAACTGCAGGCCATATAGCTTGTCAGTCTTGCCTGAGAAACTGGCCTGGGAAATTCATGGGAGGATTCAAAACAATCCTCAAAGACAGAAAACAGCCTTACAGGTGCTGTTTCTCTGTCTCTTGTTTTCTTTGCAAGAGAAAGTCAGGGGGTAGTGTGCACCACTGACCAATGATGGTGATGTAGTGGTTTGCTAACCAATAAGAGTTTCCTTTCTGTACTTTTCACGTATCAGTCTATAAAACAGAGCTGAAGTAATAAACTATGAGACATTCTCCTGATCAACTCCATGAGAGTCTGTGTCGTTCGTTCTCGCTGTTCCTAATAGAGCGACATGATTGTGTGTTCTCTTAAGCTACCCAGGGCAATTCTCAGTGAAGACATGGAGGGCACCACTGCCTTTCAGCACCTTCTGCAGTGCAGTGCAGCTTGGCAGCCGTGTCCTTCCACACTCACCCAACTAAACTCCTTCTCTGCCCTGTGGCTGCTTAAAAAGAGTGGCTGGGCAGTGAGAGCAGCTGGTTAGGAGTGATGGTGAGGCAAGGGAGGCAGTTATCCTGCTCATTTTACATGACGTCAGGCTGTCCAATCTGTCCATATAAAAAGGAGGCAGATGGAGAACAGAAAGATAAACGGAAATGTCAGCGTTGACTGTAAACCTGGTGGCACTCGCAGGTTACACTGTATGATCAAAACAACTTGTGTTGTGCTAACTATCCTTGACAAATAATTGAGGGCTGTTTTAATGCTGCTGCTGCTGCTGCTGCTGGGGTCAGTCCAGGATCCCAACAGCTCCCGTGTAGGCGGACAGGAGAGGGATGCTGTCACGGCTTCCTCAGAGCTGCTTTCTGCTCCTGCACAGAAGCCACACAGTGCCAGAGCATCAGTCCAACTGTGTGGCTCCCTGTCTTGCTCTAAGTCTTTTTCCTGAAGTCAGAGAAGTCATCGAGCTCATGAAGGCATTTCCTCTCCTGAGAGAGGAAGAGCTGTCTCCCCTGAGCCTGGGTACCTCTGCAGTGACTCATGGAAGCAGAGGTGGGTGTGCTGCCCTCTCCTCCTGCCTGGTACTCCCATCACGGCTGTGTCTCTCACAGGACCTGTCATTTGTAAGTGCAGATACACCGTGGCTGCATGAGCATCCATACACCCCCTGCCTCACACAATTTCACCCACTTTTGTGCATCTTTGTCAGAGCTGAATGGTGGGGCAGGGTTTTACTCTTCCTCTGGCACCCACAGCGAGTCCCCAGCTTGCAGAAATGTCTATTGCAGACGTTTCAAATCACAGCCAAAAAGCAGGCATCTACTTCACTTTGATTTTAAAAGAAGTCAAGTCCCTTTTCCGAATTACTCAGCTCTCAAATTTCAAAGGCAGGGAGCAGACCGCATGTGCAACAATCCTGCTTTATTCACTGCCTGTAATTTGTGGTGTGGCTTCTGCTCCCGGTGTCAGGGAGTAACTTTTCAAAGGGAATTTAACAGCAAGCACTGAGCGCCTCTGGGTGAACAAGCTGTTTTCTTTACACCTGAAGACATTACAAGAGAATCCCAGGCTCTATTAACACAACTGCTGAGCTTTCATGGTGGCAGAGGAAAGCTTTTGAGTATGAACTCTCACTGCTCAGGAACCAGAAGTCAAATGAGAAACATGGAGAATATATCAGTCACAGAAAGCCCATTAGTGGAGGGATGCAAACAGGATTGAATCCAACAGCAGCCTGTTTGTAAATATTTGTAAATACTGTTTCAGATCACTTGGGTATTGCAAATCTCTAAATTTTTGCTTTCCCAGAATTCCTGCTCTCTCCTGGAAACTCCCATTGGTTTCAAGCTGGCATTTCTCAAGGTCACACTGGTCTGCTATTCACTATTAAAACCACCTCCCATGGAAGAAACCATTAAAATCATCAGGAATTGGATCACAAGCCATTTACTGCAGAGTGTGTTTCTCCCACTGTGTTTGCCATGCTCTTAGCTGGCACAAAGGGCTCCCGATCCTGAATGGGGCCTCCGGGCGTGATTCTAAATGTTAAACAATAATTATTTTTTGTTAGTTTTGTTTTAAATAAAACACATGAAAATCAGGGCTTGCAGAACTCCCCAGACAAAAGGCAGCTTGGGTTATCACAAACTGCCCGGGTCTGCAGCAGATCATTTGCATTGCCTCCTCTGGCACATTCTGGCTCTTAAGGAGGTCAATCTTGCCTTGGCTTTCCCTGAGAGAAAATGTTGTAATGCTTTGTATGACACATGTTTTTAAAGTAATTTAAAAAATAAATATGACTATCTCCACATAGAGTTTACTTTTATGAGTCTCAGAGAATCGTATTAATTGCTTAATTTATATTTCCATCAGGGTCCATCAATTAAGGAGAATTGGTGGTATTATTATCCTTGTAAAACACCACATCAGTCAAAAATGAAGCAGAGTCAGAGGTCTAACTGTTAATCAGGTCACATTTCACTTCCTGTTGACATTTTTATTTCCCTTGCAGAAAATATTTGACGTTAAGTCTCAGATTATGAGCACAATTCACCCGGCGCAAACGCCGCAGAGCAGCGGCCCTGCCGGTGCAGCTGGGGAGAATTCACGGCCAGTCGCTCGCGAGGAACCTCTTTAAGCAGCTCAGGGTGGATCGACAGCTATTCATCTTGATGATGAATGGGAAATCGCTCCAAGGTGAAGGTCAGATTTCCATCTGCACCTCAGAAAGCAAGAAACGGGAGCAGCGATGGCAGGAGAGGTTGTTCTGTCGTGGCTTTGTTGCAAGCTGAGCAGTTTGAAGAGTTTGGCCAAGCAGGCAAAAATACCATAATGTGATAAATGTGATCAAGTGTTTGCTGCCAGCAGGGATTCAGTAGGCTGATGACACGGGATGAGAGAGGAGAGGAGAGGACAGCTGTGGTCAAGGATTCGCTTTAAAGCAAGGCAAACAGGGGGGACAGTTTTGTAGATGAGGAAATTGGCCCAGAGACAGGGAGGCTTTCAGCTATTCAGAACCAGATATTCATACGCTTCTTGAGCAACCTTGAATGGGTCATTTAGTTCTCCTGGGTAAACAGAGCCTCAGAGAGGCATAAAACATGCCAGGCTGGTGTTGGGTGGCTGCTGCACGCTGAGCAATATGGGAAACACAAAGCCCTCTCTGCCTCACAAGGTTTTTCCTAGTGGACTTGTTAATTTACATCCCAAGATAATCTTCTGACTCCATGTTCACTATTACCCAGCACACCACTGGTTCACAGTCTATAATAAGGAACTAAGGATATTTTGCCTTTGTTCACTATATCAACTGTAACTTCCCAGAGAAGTCCCCAGTCCTGTTGGTGGGATTTGAGTAATGTGCACTGTTCTTGAGATAGTAGATTTATACTTTGAGAACAACCATACCCAATGTAGCTCCTTTAATCCATTTCTTTCCTATTCCCTCTTTGCTAATGTCTCCTCTCTCTTTATTCATTTTGTCTTGTATATAGAAATAAAGAGATACATTATTTGATGCAAGCACCACCACTATCACACCCCCAGTTAATGCTTTTTCTCAGAAGGTGATGCAGAACATTGATTAGAGTAGTTTGTTAACAGTGATAACACTGCACTGGGAAACAAAAAATCTGTATTAAAAACTTTACTTGCACCAGCCCCTGCAAAGGAGAATCCAGTGTAGACACACAGTGAGGGCTCAGCCAAAACCAGTAACTTTCTGAAACTACTGTTTGTGTTTTACCATTTTATTCACATTGTTCAAACTTGGAATAGTCTAACTACTGCCCCAACTGTCTGAGCTACAGACACTTAAAAAGGGGAAAAAAGTACGTATGAATGTCCTTTTTCTCAATCAAACTATGTAAAAATTTTAACTCTCATTAGGAAGCCAAATTTTCCACCTGAAAGGTCTGTAGAGAGTTGTCAAGAGACATTTCAGAGACAACCAAAACTCTCCATTCCTGTGGGCTGGGGTGGAATCAGATCAATGCTGTGGTGCAAAGTCCATTCCTATGGAGTGTAATGCACCTGCTGGAGGTATTCTGTGAGCAGCTAAATCTGCAGACTTTGCCTCTCTCCTGACACAAAAGGCATGTTTGAGTAGTATTAATTCTCAGATAAGCAGACGTTTCCTCTTTTACATATTTGCTTTTCATGGGGCATGTGGCATTTTCTCTATAACAGCAGTCTCAAAACTTCTTTGGATTGCTCTCTACACTCCCAGTTTGACAGCACTGCTTTGACACCACTGTGACTCAGAATAAGTTCAGGTTTTTATCAGATTCTGCACCAAATCTTTATTTTGCTGAATATTTTACATGCTAGAGCACATGTGTGAGGACAGGAGGGGAAACAGAGCTCTCACTTGTGGCTGGCAGGGTGAGTGTGAGAAATCATGGCATTGATGAGGCCAGTGAGAGTGTTTGAAATCACTCTGCAGTCCTGGAGCACTCAGAAGTTTCCTGAGGTTTCTGGCTGACTCCCAGCCCCTGGACAGAGCCAGCAGAGAGAGTCCTCTCCTCTTCATTTAGAGTGAGTCCTCCATATGTGTGCCCTGGGTGCCAACCTTCTGACACTCCTTGTGCTGAGACAAAATGAAAACAAATCCCCTTGATGTACATAGCCCATCACGTGGATATAAAGACAAATATGGGCAATTAAAACCTCCAATGTAAATAAACATTTTAGCCTTAGCAGAGCTGATCCACTGTTGAGCAGCCAGCTGGCTCCCAGCGCTGCCGTGGCTCTCCAGGGTTATTTGGGTTGTGTGCCCTCGAGGCCCTCTTTGTCCCAACTTGAGTATTCAAAAGCCTGAAATCTCTTCCTGATTCAGATGAAGCCCTGGCTAAATATTGACATCTCCCACCAAAATCTTCTGTACAAAAAAAGTTTTTATTTGCAATTTGCTCTTGTGAAAGAGCTTGAAGAGCTTGCTCCTTTCCCTTTGTAATATTGCACAACTGCAGCTGAGTGTGAAAGGAAAGCAAGTGCCTATGTCTGTGTTTTTCCTTATGCATTACTTTCAGAGAAAGGACATGGTTTCTATTACATCTCTGGTTGCAGCAGGTGGAGTAAAATGGTTTTTTTTTTCCTGTGTATGACTATAACTTCTGAAAAGCTGCCTTCCCAAGTTGACCAAGCAAGTCATGAAAAATGGTCTGTTTATAAAAATGATGATTCTGATTGAGTTAAAGCACTGTAAGACAGGCAGTGCTGTCCCTAAAGAGAGAAAAATAAAGGCTTTATGGAGAAATATCTTGTTTTCCTAATAGCTTGGTCTGGAAACAAGTTTATAAAACACATTAAAATCCCCCAGGGGCTTGAGAACTGCAGTGTTTCTGAACAGTCACATTTACCTTGACCTCACAGCTGTAGGATAAGGAAAGATTTCCTTCTTTTTTAGCCCCAGGAATACCATAACTGGCATTTATTTAGCACTTGCAGTCTTAATAGCTCTAGAACCACAAACCAAGAATCCTTGCAGCCCAGACACAGTAGCAGGTTCAGGCACCTTTATTACAACCTGTCTTTCACCCCTTTCCTCATCTTCCTGAATGAAAGGCAGCCCTGTGGGGCTCTTACCTGCCAGGGTTAGAAATTTTCCACAAGAGTCCAGCAGGATTCTCAGAGACATAGACCAGTTGAAGAGAAAATGTTTCATGAAGGTTGTAAAGAACAATTTTGATTTGGATCACATTCAAAGTACTTTTAAGGACTGTGGCATGGAAAGACAGGATTTCCATTAGCTTGTGGTTTGTGGGGTTTTGGTTGTTTTTGGTTGGTTGGTTGGTTTTGGGGTTTTTTGTGGGTTTTTTTATTATTTTCTTTTGTTCTTGTTTGTTTGCTTGTTGATTTGGTATTTTATTTTATTTTATTTTACCATCACATTTTGTAATCCTGTTGTCTGCTTTTAAACCTTAGGAAGATCTTGGCTCCTACCTCTCACCAGTTTATTATTCAAAGTACTTGGGGAAAAAAGCATGGAAATAAGAGGCAGGTACCAGTAAGTGCACAAGCCAGAGACCAGGCCCTACCAGGTTTTAAAATGGATCAGCTTCTCTCCTGTCTCTTGCTGCCATCACTAAAGCCTTGGGATTTTTATTTCATTATTTTGACTCAGCAAATTAATGGGAAAGTGGCTGAATGTAAGACAAGCAAGGGAGATTTCTTAGTGTCTGTTCTGTAAAGTGACAGTGCTTTATTTCCTTGACCACAGCACCAAGGTGGAAAGTGCCTTAGGGACATCATAATGGCTAAAGACAAATCACACAAGTGAAAAGTGTGTTTTGTTTACCAGAGGGTCCATCAGTGTCCATCCAGCCTTCTCATGCTCACCTAGAATACGAAATCCTCATCAAACAGAGTAAAATGTGGGCATTGGTGTGTTCCTGGGGCCTGGAACCTTCTCCATTAGGCTCACAGGAGAGAAACAGCCCCACAAATGGCACAGCACCTTGGTGTGGGGTGCCTGTAAGAAGCACTGACTCCAGACTGGGGGAGCCAGCTGCTGCTGGAGGGCTTTCCCAGGGGCTCACGGGGTGTTGGCTGCTGCCCAAGCATTCTGTAGGTAAAGACCAGGAGAGGGGAATAAAGTCAAAGAAATTGTAAGGAGAATTCTATCTGGGATTATAAACTGGGAGATCATTGTATTACTATTACTATTACTATTATTATTATTATTATTAATAATAATAATAATAACCTTTTAGAATAGTCATGAAGAATTTATCTAAAAAAAATGAGAGCACAGCAATATAGACTGTAAGATAGGGCTGTCATTCTATATTCCTAGTGACTAGACCTTGCACCCCATTTTCATTCCCAAGTATGCCTTTTTAGTTTTATACTTTGTTATACTTTACTTTATACTGGTTTAGAGGCATTGCAGCTTAGAACACTGGAATCTCAAATCATGATGGGAACCCCTCTGTTATTAACTCTATATGGATATTAACCTTCAATTATAATGCACTGTTTCACCCCACTGAACCATTATACTGAATTTTTAAAACAAAGACTACCATTGGAAAAAAAGGAAAGCTTTTTTTTTCATATTAATTTTCCAGGTGTAAGACACCATTTTCCAAAAGCGATGTGTATAAAAATAAAAAATTGTCCAGTCATCCAATGCATTATATAGTACTTAACTAAGAAGAATAGGCATTGACTATAGATTTAAAAACTCAGTAGATCCCTGAGAGCCACTATGTAATCTTACAAATGCAATTATGATTCAAAGCAAATGTTAAAATCAATGTCTTTATGACTCATCATCAGCAACACATCCCTCAGAAGAGAAAGCTGACGATGGAGTTAACTGATGGATGCCTTTCCTGTAATGCTGCTCAGGGCAAATAATTTTACAGCACATTCCAGAGTGCTGAATGACCTGGAGAGATGACAAACCCCTCTGAGAATCCCCTGGGAGCCAAACCGGAGAAAGGTGGAAATTACCAGCAAAAAAATCTGACTTGCTGAAAAAATTGTTACATTTTTCTCAGCCGGATCCTCTGTATCCACTAAGATGAGGAAGGCACTGCTGCAGCCTTCCCAGATTAAATCAGATGACAAAAGAGCTGCACTGAGGAGCCAAAAATGTGTGAGTTCATCTTGCTCTTACCTACATGCAGATGCTGTAGTCTGAAAATCTCTGGGCTCCATCTAAAAATCTTAAAGGTGGACAGTAGCACAGCTTAATCCTTCAGGGCATTCCTTTAGCCTGGCAAGCTTTGACCCTTTTCAGCAGATCTGCAGAAGTTATAGCTTGACTTCTTCCATATGTAGCAGGCACTTGGTGGTGTTGGTCGCCTTTTTGTGACCATTTCTTTCCACAGCTGTGTCCTTTAGATCAGAACACAGGTTGTAAGGGAGACCTCTACAACCTTCCAGAGACCTTTAAAGATCAAGGAATAGGGGAGCAGAGGGTTTGGCAGCCTTTGGGCTGCTCACTGGTGCAATGTGGGGAGTACTGAAGGGATACAGATGTCCCTGGGGCTGGAGGTGGTGGGGTTTCTTTCCAGTCTGAGACTCACCCTTGCTCTGGTCTCTAGCTTTAAAGGAAAACCCTCCCTGCTTTCTATATTTAATGAGGAAGAGGAGACAGAGGTCCTGGGAAAGACTTTACCAGTTTGTACTTTCTTAACACCTTGGTTTGAGAGTTGGGAATTTCCAAGGAGATGCAACTGCTGCCTCCCATTGATTTGAAAGAATAGACTGTGGGTCAGAGTTGCTGTTTCCTCTGAAATAGGCATGCACTGGATATTTTCAGGAATGACATGGTGCTTGTCTGCTGTGCATCATCTGCACTGGATACTTAATGAACAAGTGAGAGAATGCCAGGATGGTTTCCTGGGGCTCATGGAGGGAGGCTGACTTACCTTCATGGATTTCAGGGGAATTTCCCTTGGAGATCTGAAAGGAAAACCTACCTGCCCCAGCAGATAAGAGAGCATTGCTATAAGCTTCTTTACAAATAGGTGAAGGCTATTGGGAGCTGTGCTTTGCACATCATCCTCATGAGGATGCTCAGAACACAGCAGGCAGGACAGGGGTGGCTTTGCTCACCTGCAAAGGTCACCTGGTGTGGCAGCCACCATAATCAGAGGTAATTTATCCATTGGGATGATTGATGCCTATGGGATAGGGGTGACTGGGAGGATTTCTTAACAAAAGCACAGCTGGGTTTGTTTTTACCTACAACAACCTTAATTTCCCTATCCTTCCATATTGGTACACAGGACAAGTCATATTTGCTTTTACTAAAATTATAATGGATTTACTGTTAACAGGTGGGAATCTTTCAGCACTCACCTCTGGTGGCTTCTAGTGGCAGTCTAGATGCCTCATTGCTGTGTTTTGGGGGTTTTTTTTGCAAGGTTGTAAGTGTCCTGAAGCTCAAGGGACAGCAAGGGTATAGAGAGTGTCTTGTCCTGCAGTTCAAACATGGTCCAGAGTTTTTGTGTCTGGAAGGTGACTGACTGACTTTGATGGTCATTTGGTCACCTCAGGCTGTGGGCAGTTTTCTGCTTTACTGTGTGCTTTGTTTGGGAACCTGGGATGCCGAACACAATGTTTGGCACAAGTGTGTGGTCTGTGTCTTTGTAGCAGCGACTGCTTTCAGGTGATTTTGCCTGAGCTAAGGATATCTCTACCATCTTGTCAGTCAGAGCCCGCAGCAGAGGAAACAGTGATTAAATCTGCAAGGAGAATTTGATGCTTTCTCATCTTCAGAAGAGCCTTAGAGGTCAAGGTTGAGTCACAAAAGCTTGCCAGGCAGCAGTGTAAGCTTCTCTGTTGATAAATTCGAGGGGACTTCATGGCTAGCAATATAGAATCTTGACAGGTGCTCAGTTATCCCAGCAGTAGGTGTGTTACAGGACATAGGAAGCTGTGGATGACGGATACATGTTTGAACAGCTCCATGTTTTATCAGGCTGTTTTGAGCCCAAGATTCCTCTGAGGTAGACAAGAGGGCCGTTTCTAGGCAGTTTAAGCAATGAGAAGATTTCAGGCCCGCAGAAAAAAAGACGCCACGGTCTTATCCAAAAGAAATCCCACATTAGCTCTCGTGTGGGGATTGCCAGTATAATGAATATTGGTATTAGCATATGTGCTGAGCAGTTCCACACCAGTGATGCTGCATGCAGCTGCTGAAATGGAAAAGCATTGAACAGCCTGGGAACAATGGGGGAGATCCCTGGATTCTCATGCGAGCGGCATGTCCGTGCTTATTTGTCTGCAGTGGTGCCGGTGCTCTGGGATCACCAAGGGCAAATTCTGCCAGATAGAGATCAGTGCACGGGCAGAAAAAGTAATTAACATTTTATTATCATCCCCTTCATGTGCAATTAAAATAGAGTCGATTCCCCTTCAGATAAAGATGCATAAATAAGTAGGAGCTGGCTGTGGGTCCTAAACCAGACAAAGGTAAACTGAAAGTCGAAAAAGATCATCTGTCAGTTCAGTCCCTCACACTGAGATGCTGCAGGGAAAGCAGACAAGCAGAATGTAAGGGAAATGGCACACTCAACAGTGAGATAGCATGCAGACAGCTTTTTGTTGCTGTAGTTTCAAAACCCAATTTTAATTGCTGTGGGTTTACAGGTTAATGGAACAATACATTCCTTCCAAAGAAACAGCTGTTTGGTGGATAATTTTAATCACAGCCTGGTGATAACCACCCATGGGAGCTCATCTGAGCTGCCAAGTAACTTTTCCAACAAAGAGTAAAGACGGTCCTGAGTCGGTAGCTGGAGAACTGAACAAGCAGAAACAACTGAGCAAATTGAAATGCTTCTCCATCCCTTGCACGTGTATCTGAGTAGAAAACGCTGGAGAACACAGATCACTTTGTCAGGGAGGGGACAGCACACAGACAGTCACTGGTGCTGACCATCAGCTGGTGCGAAATGGCACAACACATCAGATGCCAAGTGATTGCACCCCAGCACAACACCCAGTAAGGAGTTTATTCAAGTGCTCCCTTTGGACAGGCTGCTTTGAGGCAGCGTCCGCTGCTGAAATTGTTGTAAAATCTCTGGAATCGGGGCTCCTCTGGTCAGACTAATTATTGGTCACTTAGCCCGACATTAATTGTCGCAGCAACCGTGTGGGATAAAAACAGGCTTCTTCCTGTCTAGGGTAAACAGCGCTAGTGACACTCCCTGAAAATCAGACAATGTGTCTGGTGAAAGCTTTTAGAGCCTTTCACAAGCTGCAGAAAAGCACGTAAGTGATCGAAGGCGGTAGGGTGGGTGTGTTATTGTTCTCATTAGAGCATCATCTGCCAATTTATTGCAGCAAGAAGGCAGCAAATGCGAAGCCTTGTCTGTGTAAAAAAAGCCCCATTGTGCTCCTCATGCAATATTTAAGATATTCGGGGGTTGGGCACATGGGGGTCCTGTGGATTGGCCCTCACTGCAGCCTGGATCTCTGGAAGAGCACAGGGATGAAAAGCAGAGGGCAGAGAGGTGGCCATGACAAAGATCTCATCCCTGGCTCCAGTCAGGGCACCACAGGCACCAGCCTGGAGCCTGGACTCTCCAAAAAGGGACAGCACATGGGATCCTCACCATTTCATCATAATGAAAACCCACTGATTCTCACCAGACTCTGAATTTTTATGCATGCAAAGGAATAACATCACTATCGTAGGCACGTGCTTACAGGCACACGTTTATTTGGTAAGGTGGATTGATTTTTTTTCCCATCTTCACTTCCTTATGGCCTGGATCCTGCTGCCTTTGAATTATGTGGGTTTTGTAGTGTAAGATCAAACATCTCAGCAGCTCTTGAATAAGAAGAATCCTACACTGCAACTGTCCATCCCCACACAGCCATCTGTTGCCTGTCCTCCTCATGGACAGGCCAATATGCTGCTGGAAGAAATCCTGTTATCTGGGGAGCATTGAGGATTTGGCCATTTATTTACAACAAAAATTTGTTGCATAACAGACCCTGTGCAGTAACAACAGGCAACCCTCACTTTGTTCCTTACTGTACAAGCCAAATAGGGGCTGCAGGTCACAGTGGTGTGAGCAGTCCAGACCTCTCAGCTCAATCCCTGCTGGCACAGCTGATCCCCCCAGCATCAGAGGTGTCACTCCCAGGATGGTGAGAGCAGCTGGAAGACTTGGAGCCATCACCAACACCTCTAGGGCCGGATTTGGCTGCAGTCCAGCAGCTGCACGGTGAGGCCTGTGGAACTCACTGGGAGCTCTGCACACTACTGTAAAATAGAGGCAAAGGATTAGTAAAGCTCTGCAGTGCTCCAAAGAGCTGTGTGTGCTACACGGGGCTCTTTGCTCCAGCTAGGGAGGCTGCAGCATTTATATGATTTATATCAGCAGGAGTAACCATTCCAATTCTAAAAAGAAACGAAAATTAAGAAGTTTAGTGAAGTGGTGTACACTTGCCCTACCTTGAGATAGACCTTGGGGTGTCTTGAGATGGACCTAAACCCTCTTTCCTCTTTGCTTGCTCAGCTATAGCACCCCATATTCATGGAGAGAAGGAAACTGAAGAGGATGGAAGAAGTGTCCTGATGAGCTGAGGACCCCCTGCCTCTGTCTCTGCTGTTCTGAGCTCAGCTGAATCTGCCAGCTGAAGCCTGCCCATTTCTAGGGGCCAGGGACACAGGGCAGCTGCTGCCCTCCAGAGCATCCCAGGGAAAGGGAAATCCCAGAACATTCAAGGCCTTCCCAGCAGCCCACTTTAAAAGAGTGAAGCAGTGCAGGGACCTGCTCTGGGGTTCAGCACTGACCTCACAACATCTCATTTCCCAGCAGTGCAGCTGTGGGCTGATGGGGAGGGATGGACACCCTGCACCTTTGTAAAAGGCAAGGGTGAGAGGGCACCTGTGTGAGAGAGTGCAAATGCTTTACCAACACTGCAGTCCCGAGCCTGGTTTCTGAGTGCTGCTGGCACTGGGAAGTGTGCTGATCATCAAAACCTGGAAAGGAACTTCTCAAGCAGCGTCTGCTGCCATCCAGCCCGCCCCTGGTTTTCAGAGGAAAGAAATTGCCTGTCTGGCTACAAAAGCATCTCCTCGGGAACATGCTGGAGAGCTCTGATACAGCCACCACCTCCCAGGGGAGGCTGGCATCCCAGGCACCTCAGCAAATTCAGGCTGAAATGTTTTCGGTGTTTGAAGTTCTGCTGGCCACTCCTTTTCCTTTGTGGCCACAGATCAGAGACTGGGAGAGAGAGAGAGAGAGAGGAGAAAGCAGATGGTTTGTCTAAACAAAGGTCAGATTCGCTGCTCAGGAGGCAGCAGACCAGTGTTGTTCTGCAATGGGCCGTGTACCACTGTCAGGTCACACAGCCAGGGAGTCCCCTGGGGAAGGTGAAAGCATTACCCCACTGACACCATCCCTATCTTTTATGAAAGCCTGCACAAACACACACAAATTGTGCAATTAGCTAACACCCAGACAGCTGCTACCTTCTAAGCGACTCAGATAAGATCAGGCGGTAAAAGCAGCAGAACCTCCTGTTTATAACTTCCTAGGGGTGCAAGAGCATGCCCCAAACAAGAAAACCTTGTTTTCAGCCATGGACCTGAGCCTGTTGCCAAATGAAGTCAGCAAACACACACAAGAGACAGACATGCAGGTAAGTACTGACTACTCCAGCAGCTGGACTACGAGGGCAAAGGAAAGCTCAAATTCATTTTTTACATAGCATCAAAGAGCTAAAACAAAATGTGAGCAAGCTGCATAATCAGGTTACTCAAAGTTGTCTTTTACTTCTCTTTCCTTAAGAAAGAAACATTGTTTTCGATCTAACAATGGTATAGCCAAAATGTAAAGCTCTCGGGGGAATAAGTGAAATTCCACACCCTCTCAGCAGAGCAGACGTCACTAATTGCCTTCTTACCTTGTAGAATGTCAAATTAGTTGGAAAAAATAGATCAAGCTACTCTTAAGCACAGTGATTAAAGTGATCAAAAACTCATAACAACACAGAGAGTGCAGTGTGGTTGTAGTTGTGCTCTAGCACCTGCACTTCATGATGGAAGATAACAAGAGATTGGGAGAAATGTAAACATGAGCATTTTGCAAATGCTCACATTGAATTTCACAAATCATCCCAAATGTGGATTTGGGATTTAATCTCAAGCTTCAATCTCAAACTGTGTTTTCCAAAGCAAGGCTTGTGGAAAGAGGTAATATTGTCTCTTCTGACCTTCCATTATCCTGGCTACAAAACTCTGTTATGCCATTATTCTAGAGGCTCATTAATATTATTGTAGAATTTTAAGGTGCTTGGGATGTTCTGAAACATAAGATGCTATGCCTGTGGCAGATCAAAATTTAAAATCATGTTTCCCTGGGTCCTAAAGTATTCCATTGTAATCTAATTATTTTGTTGTTTTGACTGTTTCCTCAGCAAGATGGCAGATAAGTTCCTCTTGGACATTTAGGTTTGTCTGAGCCAAGAATATGCAAGAAAGAAGCAGGGGAAAACTGAGAAATGGCAGTCACAGTGTCCATCAGGGTACTCTTGTATGGAGATGAGAGAACCTGTGTTAGGTGCAATAGAATTGGAGTCAAACCTGTGAACCCCATATGAAATATAATTGGCTGTTTTCATAAAGAAATCCCCCAGATGAATAATACTTTTTATTGTGAGGTCATTTGTCTGAGCAATGGCAAATAGATACTCATCAATGGCTGTAAGCCAGAGTCCTAAACACTGTTGCATTAGTTTACAGCAGGACTAAATTTGACCCAGCATATCTAACAGGATGTTTGATAATCAGGGTTAGGCTGCTTGGAGGGTTCTGGAATGATTTATTCTGCCCTTGGTCTTGCATTTGTTCAGTAGATGATGGGGACAGTTCTATAATGTTTCCATAGGCATTACTGGAAATTCTAGAGAAGATAGGTTAAGACTTATGAAATATATAAAAGTATTGTCTTGGCCATCCTCATGAAGTGTTGCGAGGTAGAAACTCATTTTTTTCCTTGAAACTGAGCAAAATTCAACCCCAGGGTGCAGGGACATTACATAAAAGAGAGGCTGCAAAGAAATCAGGAACGAGAAATTTTGAAATCAGTTTGCTAATCAAAAGAACTGTTCTGCTAATTTGCTTTTTCTGTCCTGCAAAATGTAATTTGGGAAGAAACCCCCTCCCTCCTCTGAGTCCTTTATTTCTTATCTAGAAATGATTTTTTAATAAAAGGTAGGCAATGTTCCTGTCATACCTCTGTTCATTAGCAAATCATCTGGAATGTCTCCTGTTGCTCCTAGACATCTCCATCTCTAGGAAGCAGTGGAGCACTGCTCATTGCAGAGAGGCAGAAAACCTGAAAACAAAAAGCCTCAAAACTGCTGAGACCATGGGGATCCACGATGGTCAATATTTCAGGTGCAGAGGAGAGGGTGGAGGAGGGAAACTTTACCAGCAGTTTATTGTCTATGGAAAGTGCATCTTGGCAAACATCTCAGATTTAAGAGAATTCAGCCACTGTTGTCAGCACAGGCACGTGTAGGCATCTGACTGAAGGCATACATGTTTTCAGTGATTACAGCAAAGCATCTCCACTGCTGCTAGGGAGAAAGGGAGGGCAGTATTATTTTTCCTGTATGTGCAGCTAACAATTCCTGGAACCTCAGCTCTCCTCCCACTTCCCTTTTCCCCTTTCCTGGCTCCTTTCCTCTGGGATTTGACAGGACCAGCCTGAGGCTCTGGGTTACCCCTAACAGTGCTTCTCCCCGTTTCTTTCCAACCTTGCAAAAGACTAAAAAAGTGAGATTTTGTGGGTTGCTTTTGCATACAAAAGCCAGGGGGAAAGCAGAGATAGCACAGATCTCCTGGGGTTTCTGCTCTGGGCGGATCTGTGTTGTTCAGAGCAGTGGTGTGCAGCACTCCAGCAGAGCCCAAGCTATCCCAGGACACCCACTGTGCTGCTGGCTACCACCTCCTCTCTGGATTCCTGCCACTTTCCTTAGGGGCTGGACTCAGTACTGAAAATCCTGAGCTAATTGTGACCCTAGTTTAATCCTTGCAGCAGTCACCCTGCTGGCACAGCCTTGTGCCAGTGGCAAAAGCAGGGAAGAGCCTGATCCCACAGGAGACCCAGGAGATACCTGAGGGGACGAATCTGTACTTAAGAGGCTCATTACTTAACACCTCTTCCAGGCATTAAAGTCTCAGCATGCACTGAATGGCTCCAGGAAAGATAAACACAAAATCTGGTTGCAGCACTAGAAATGGAAATGATGGGTAAGGGAAACAGAGAGTGCCACAAGCTTTCTTTCTGTCTCTGTGTGTGCAGGATTGAACACTGGACCTGCTTTTATGCTACAGCTCTACATCCCTTCTGCAGGGCAGAAAGAGGCAGCACAAGAATGAGAATGGCAGGATGCAACTTTGCTTGGGCAGTTCCTACAGCCAGGGAAGGATCTGGTTTTGCTTGGGTACTTCCCACAGCCCTGGTCTGTGTTAGGGAGAAGTTTTTCTTCTGCCCCACCACGAAGCAGGGAGATGTCTGTTCTCCCTGTCACACAGGGATTTTATCCTGATCCCTAGAGGCAACCGGTTCACCTGTTTTTTTATCTCCTGCTCTGACCCTAGGATTGTCCTTCCTGAACATTTTCTGCACGCAAGGGGGGCTGGAAACACAGCCCAGATTGAGATCATAATAATGTAGGCCAAAGGCCTTTTATCACTGCTCACCATGGCAGATACACCATGGGCCACTGCCTCGTGCTGAGGCAGACCTGTAGTGTGGCTAGAGAGAAACCAGATCCCACAGCAGGGCTCTCACTGTGCCACCTACAAGGGTTTCTTTGGTGAGGTGTCCTGATGCAGTGTGTAGCCTGGCTGGAGATTGTGGCCCCTGGCCTCAGCAATGACCTGCAAGTCACAGCCTGGCATGGCCAACAGCAGAGCACTAGACACTGAGCAGGGCATCTGCTTGGGAAAGTGATTCACTCCTAGATTTCTTGTGTGATTTGCCACTGTGGAAATCCATGATGTGATATTTCTTAAAACAAGGGCTTTAAAAAATGTTTTAAAGTTCTGATTGAAACATTTTACTGTGTTCAAGTAGTGGTGTGTTGTCTTTCTTTCTCTGACCAAGCTCAGAAGCTAGAAAAACCTATTTTCAGTGTTTAAAAGTGATGCTGCCTGTTTAATACCATAGTAGTGTTGGCTGGAAAGCCCTACAATGGCCAAAGACTTTTGACCAAAACTACAAGGAAAGTTCTGGTTGAGGGAAGCAGCAGTAAAAGTGGTGCAGACACAATAATTCTATTTCACCATGCATGCACACAGTCCAGTGCCCAACAGGGGACTGTGTTAAGTACTTACATTTGTAACGTTCTGTCCACTGCAATGAGGGCCCTTAGTCACAATGAAATATCAGCAGCTGCACCCACATCGATTCTTAGATGATCCCTCTGATCCTCTTTGTCCCTGCAATCCCCATCCACAGAAGCAGTGGCAGCAGCTATGGTCCCAGGGAAATTGCATTGGTCTCCCACCACTCAGGACACAGCCTCTAGGACCTTGCACTGAGAAATGGGCAAAAGAAGGCAGAACAGCAGGATTTTCCCAGCTGGCTTGGACTTGGTTGCATTTTTCTCAGCTCATTTTCATTCTCTGGCTCAGAGAGGTAGTTTCCCACCTTGCTAGGCAGGGTGTATCAGGTCTGTAGGGTTCAGCTTTGCTGGGCACTGATGGCAGCTGTCTGCTCAATTTCCCACTTCTCAGGGCCAGTGTGGGGTAAAGCTGCACCTCTTCCTTCCCAATGATCCCTGCTGGAACCACACCAGCCCTACCTGCATCAGCTTCACCTTCCTTTTTACTTGAAGTACAAAATTAGAAGCCAGGAAAACACTTGGGTGTCAACCCCTGGCAGTCTTCAGTTTCCCAGCGAGGGACAGTGGCAAACAGAGAAATGGAAAGAAAAGTTGGAAAAATAAACCAAACAAGATAACAAGCAGTGCAAAATGTGTCCTAACTCCCTTAAATTGTAGGATGACTTAGGTCTCCATAGTTTCATAGTCCTGTGGTTGTGACAAGAGGTATACACACACACACACACATAGATATAGATATAGATGATATAGATAAAGAGGTATGTATGTGTCTGTGTGTATACAAGGTAGATTTCAGGGCACAGAGCAGGTCAGATAGACAGTACCACCATAAATATATTTTCAGGTGTCACAGGGCAAATTCTCTGAATGTGGAATAGGAGCCATTTGGCATTCAGGAGTACAAATATTTACAGAAAGATTCAGCATTAAGGAAATTTCTGCAAGAAGGTTTTGTTGGGGCAAATTTAATCCCCATCTTCCCACATACCTCCCCAGTGCTTAAACTGCAAGAATGTACTTGTTCCCTAATTACAGAAGAGCACCAAGGATCTGTTAGTATTTCTGCCAGTGGGATTGATGAGTGTTGGCATAATCAGAGAAACTCTTGACTGCAGGCTTTCAAGTGTCCAGATCATCTCTGGGATTTGGAGAGAAAAAAAAATGAGGACAAAAAAGACTGGTGAAAAAAACAAAGTGGTGGGTCAGAGTGCTTGTTGCCAAGCTAAATGGCATTTTAAAATTCTATATCCAAATCAGATAATCCAGGAAAGGTAGCCCAGATTAAATTTATGGCATGCTGAATGCCTTACACCTGTTCTTAACAGGGTGAAATTTCCATTGCCCTCTAGAAAGGCCTTAGTTAAGGTCTCAGTATCACCTTGGAACATATCCTGACTGGGTTGTGCAACCTCTGCTCACACTGCTGCCCTTACTTCAGGAGCCTCTTTGCAAAAGCCAGTCCTTGTACTCCCCAAACCACTTCTGTGCATATTTGCACCTTTGATGTAGAGGTCCCCTTTGTTTTACACCTCAGACAGGCATCTCTGAGACCCATATAAATATTAGTTATAAAATTCAAGTGGTTCATAACCTCTTTTTGTTCTACAAGAAGAGTAAACAGAGGTGCCAAGCTGGTGAGTGCTTTGCCCAAGATTAGAAATGTAGGTGGAACACAATTGGAAGGAAAGGTATCAGTGGAAATGTAGGGTCCTGTGCTCAAATCCTCGCCGTTTGCTGACAGAGCTGCAATTCTGAGACTGCACCGAGAGTTCATTTGGCCTTGGTCAAACCTCACCTGCCATTTCATGTATTTGCCTTAGGATGTGTGTGATTAAAGGAAACATGAGTTTGTGGCAAGGCTGACTGCCGGGAAGGTTTCCCAGGATGGGGAAGGGGATGCTCCAGGACTGCCTGGTGGGTGTGAGGGTGAGTGGCAGTGAAAGCTCAGTTACCTACAGGCACGTTCTTTATCTCGTACCCCTCACTGTCTCCTTGATGGCCGGATTCCGGTGCTTTTGTGTGGAAACAAGGGCTGAAGGTGCCCCCCAGCAGGCAGCTCGCCGCAGCAATCGGATGATCTCCCTCTGTGAAGCCTTCACCTGTTGTGTGCCTGGCTCCCCCATCGCCGCTGATAGCATCGCCACCGTGACCTTGGAATCCTTCTCACCAGTGCCACCCTGTCTCCTAGCAGGGGGAAATCAGATTTCCTCCCCTCCGCACCGCTCCCTGCATTTTCATTTCTGAAGAAAGAGCCAGGGAGGGGATGGAGCCTGTCCCTGTGCAGCAGTGACTATTTTCAGCTCTAGCCCAACAGATTGCTTCGCTCCTCTGCCTTATCATCCAATACCACCTTAATGCATGCAGCAAGGTTACTATTAGTGACTGATATCGCTGGCGCTGCGGACTGGAGGTTTTAACCCTAGATGAACCAAAATCTCTGTGCCACATCCTTGGTTCTCCCTGGATTTTCAGATATCAGTTAATCAGTTATTATTATTACTATTTTTGAGCTTTTTTTCATTTTTTTTTAAAACCAGAAAATACATAAGTTTCTTTTTTCAGAGGATGACAAAGAGAAAAGTCAGCCATTCTCGAGGACCAAATCAATCAGTGGTTTACCTTGCATGGAGTGACTGACAGCTCTGGCCCTCTGGCATTGTAATTTATTTTCCAGGCTCAAACCTTTGCAAGTATCACATGCCAAGCTTTTAAAAATGTATATATAGAACCGGCTAGATAGTTATATTTAGTGCAACTGTAGGTACGGAGGCATTTCTTTTTTTAGCTTCTGTTGGTGCAAATATAGAGATAGGAGAGAATCGAACAACCTCTCCACCTCTCCCCTGTGAAAGCATCCCTTCCATCTGGCAACCTGCCCAGAGGAGTCTGCAAAGCTGCTGTTGGGAGGGGGCTGTGGAAAGAACTGGCTGAGGAATGGTGAGTTTACAAGACATCCCCAATTTTCAGCAAAAGGTGCAAAAAAATCTCATTCTGCCGCAGAATAAAAATGTGGTGCAGAATAGAAATAACAATTTCTCCCCGGAGCCCTGGAAGGTCGAAACAATTTATTTTGACCTTTTAAAACCTACCTTGAGGCTATGCAGGTCACAGGAGGTGCACCAGTTGGTAAGTGGGAAACTCCAAGGAGCAGAACACCCCTTAGTTAAGCACCTGATGCAAGATAAGCATCCTGACTTGTACCAGCAGTAGTGTGGCCAGCAGGACTAGAGAATGGATTGTCCCCTGCACTTGGCCACACCTCAAATCCTGCTCCACTTCTGGGCCCCTCAGTTCAGGGAGGACATTGAGGTGCTGGAGTAGGTCCAGAGAAGGGCAACAGAGCTGGGGAAGGGTCTGGAGCACAAGTCCTACAAGGATTGGCTGAGGGAGCTGGGGTTGTTTCAGCTGGAGAAAAGGAGGCTTGGGGAAATCTAATTGCTGTCTACAACTCCCTGACAGGCAGGGTGTAGCCAGGTGTGTATCTGCCTTTTCTCCCAAGTAACAAATGAGAGGAGGAGAGGAAATGACCTCAGGTTTCATGGGAAAGTTTCCAGGGGAAGTTTAGACTGGACAGTAGGAACATTTCTACATGGGAAGGGTTTTCAAGCATTGGAACAGGCTGCCCAGGGTCTGCCAGGTTGAGCCACCATCCCCAGAGGAGTTTAAAAGACCCATGGAAGTGGCACTGGGGGACATGGTTTGGGGATAGACTTGGCAATATTAGGTTAATAGAAGGACTTGAAGATCTTAGAGGTGTTTTTCAACCTAAATGATTCTATTGTAATTCCATCCCGTCCTCCAGTTCAGGATCTTCCAAATGCACCCTTCTTAGCAGATTGGCCTTGGTTCAGGAATGGGAAGTGCTACCAGCTATGCAAGGCTCTCAATGCTCCCAGCCCTTCCTGACAATTTCCATCCTGGTAAATGGGGCACACTGGGAAACTGGACAGCTCCAGAGCATAGGTGAGGAAACCAGGAACTGAGGAGTGTGTTTGGGACCATTGATGTCCTGTCTATATCCCTGCAGAGCATGTCTAGCCACACAAATGCACATTTCCCAAGAGCTAGTTGTTCCAGGCAGTCCTGATTTCAGCCTGGGCAGCAGAGAGGCCCTTGGCAGGGGGCTGGTGCCTGCAGGAATGAGCAGCACAGCAGGGGAGGGGGGCACAGCATCCTCGCATCCCTGGCTGTGTGGGGTCCCTTGCCAGCTCCCAGCTGTTCTGACAGCTGAATCCCATGGCCTGACAGCGAGTGTAACCTCTGCAGACATGAAAAACAGACAAGTTTAACAGGTACATGGACTTCTTGTCAGATCTGAACAGAAACCTCCCCTCTGGCCTGAGCAAGGCTTTGTGTGTCCCAATATATCTGTTTTCTCAGGCTGCTATCAGCTGGTCTGATAAAAGGTGTTACTCCTCCCTGCATTTCTCACTTTGCTTTTACAGTAGTCCAGGAAGGGTACAGACTTATGAAGTACCTGTTATAAATGCACCATAAAAACAAACACTTGCATTTTTAAAATGCCATCGTCCTTTTATATTTCAGCTTTCCATTTCTGGTCTGTTTGGTATCTCCTGGTCTGTCCACACATGGGCACTCTCATTTGTACCTGCACAAATCAATTGGCATGCACCTTTTCCTGTATAAATAAGCTTGTTCCCTGGGCAGTTTTACATCACAGATTGGTGACACCTTCTAATCTTATTTTAGGATCTGGTGGTAGGTTTTTCACATGTTGACCTCAAACCTGCATGCACAAAAATATATCTTTGCTCTTAAACTCTCAGACCTTGTTTTTCACCCTTCCCAGCAAGAGAGGAAGATAAAGAACACTCAGACCTAAGAATGTATTTTATGATCATTGAGAAAGCAATAAAATCTTCTGCTTTGAAGCTGAGATACATAATCCATGTGTATGTGCCTGGGGCTGGTCCGAGCACAGCTCCCACAAGGCTGAGATGTGACGGACACAGGGTGATGGATGCAGTGTCACAGGCTGTTTGGAGGTGGCAGCATTCATATCCTGGCTATTGGAAAGGGCTTGGAAGTTATTACATCCCTTGCTCAATGCGGGAGGAAGATAAGGAGCACTTTTCAGCAGGGTCTAAACACATGGGGTGGTGATAAATGCAAATCCCTCAAGCTCTGCACAGCGGGGCTAATGGGTCTTCAGCTTCAGCAGAAAGAGAGTCACAGTCTGGCTGACCTCGTCCAGGAGGACAAAAGACAAAAAGATGAGAAACTGTAGGAAGCAGCAGCTGTGACTGAAAGAGGGAGAGGTGTTTGGGTTCCAGGGTCTCAGACACATGGCCACAGTGTCCATGGGGGAGACAGGCCTGATGGCAATTTGGCCAAAAGCATGCAAGTGGCAGGGTGCACATTTGTCTTGATTGAAATTGAGGTTTTGGGGGGATTTGTTGAAGCCAGCCGACCAACAGCACTCACCCTGGTGTGGGATTCTCCAAGACAGAAGTTATCCCTGGGATGTGCATCGTGGCAGCCCTGGGGTGTTATCCTGGCCCTGCATTGGGGCAGCCTCTTCCTGGGGCTGTGATTGCTGAGGCCACTGCCAGCAAAGCTGCCGAGGTCACTGGGAGCAGGAGAAAGGCTCTTGGGACGCAGGGAGACCCTGAGAGTGCAGGAACTGACACCCCTGAGATCAGCCCTGCTGGGATCCCTCTTCACCAAGGTCTGAACGCCTGTGGTGTGCTGGCTAAAGGAAAACATCCTTCCCTTGCCATTCTCCAACCTTCAGGGGTGCATAATCACCAATATTTGCTGAAGCTGCTTGTTAATGATGTTTACCAGAAGGTATTTCCTGCTGTGTCTTCCCAAAAGACGTGAGCCTGTCCCACGGCACACAGCACAGCTCTAAACTGCCAGGAAGTTAAGGCAAAAATATCACCTTTCCCAAGGTGCTAAATGACTGGCATGGACATGCATACTTAGTGTACTCTGCTCCCCTCTCTGCCACAATCAATACCAGTCTGATTTCTTTATCATGGATGATGGAGGATGGAGATGAGCGATCCTGCTCATCCTTCAGCTTTGGCATTTTGATTCCCAAACAGCCCATTCGCTAGTAGCATAAAAATAATGTAAAAACAAATAGATCAAATAAATGTAGCTTGAAGACATCTCTATTACAACCCTGCTCTGTATTCTATAAGCAAAATATGTACTGTGCATACAAACACTGGGGGAATGAAGGGATGCAGGTATTAACACTGACACATCAAGTGGCTCCTTCATGATACCATATTATCTATACAATCACCTACAAGTATTTACATTTCATGAACGAGGTTTTCCAAACATCACCCCCAGCTGCACCACCTCGTGCTGTTCTTGGATGAAGTTCAGGCAAAGAATGAGGCCAAATCAACCCCTCCAGAGGGTGTTTTTAAAAAAGACCTGGCTGCAGGGGGAAGAGGTGAGTGCTGGTGAACTTGAGTTGGGGTGGCTGTGGCAGGGCTGGAGGTAAAGCATCATGTTTGTGGAAGACATCATTCAATAGCCAAGAGGGGCAAGTCCACTGGAAGAAAAATGGTGAGAAAGTCACTAATTGGGTTCAGCCTCAATCTCGGCTACAAGGTCGAGTGTGTTTTTTCCTCGTATTTTGGCACTGGTTCTTTTGGACACAGTTTAGCATAGGTAGGCCTTGCAAACCGTTTCCTAGGGCTCCTCAGTGGGGCAGTTGTGGAGAATTTGCCACTCATGGGGTGCAGCTGGTGACTGAACTGACCTGGCATTTTTACAACCTTCACCGGATGAAAAACATGTTAACGAGGCATTAAAGGTTTATAAAAGCCACCCATTCTGCAAACAGCCTCTCCCTGCAGACAGACTGTGTGAACACAACACAGCTGGCACTCCAGAAAGTTTGAAAAACTCCATAATTAATTAATGGATTACTTTCAATATTGACCCACTCCTAAATCCTGACCACTACTCCGGACAGGGCACTTTATGACACTCATGAAATAAATTGTGGTGTTAAATGTCTCACTTCAGCAGGTTGCCTGCAAGTACCAGACTGACTTCAGGCCTACATCACGTCCTGACTCCAGCACAAGTTATCCATTTCATTTACTTCTCTGCTGCTTCTCCTGTCCCTGTGATTACATTTGCTGTTACAATGTGCCTGTTTGATTGAGTATAATTTACAGGATAAACAAAAAAATACACACACCTTTTAAAAAAGTGAAGTTTTTTTGACCAAAAAGTCTTAATATTGTAAGAATTACTAACCTATGCCCCTCCTGCTCAAAGCAGGAATCCACATTTTGTGCAAGGACAACTTATATGACACCGTGTGAAAATGTGGCCTGTATTTCTAATAAATTTGTATGGTATTTAATTACATGTCAACAAGCAAAGCAGGAGGTGGCTGAGACATCCACACAGGATGTGGGAGATTAGGGTTAAACTTCCACTCTGTCCAAGGGGAATGTGATCTACTGCTCTTGCCTTTTACTAGGAGAGTCTCTATATTCTCCATCTTCCAGCTGCCCTGGGACCTGGGTGCTCCCAGCCAGCTGTTGCAAAACATTTTACTATTTCTTGGCAATGGGAAAAGAAAACAAAGGAGTACCCATGTGAGGCTGGAGAGGCACACAGTTATGCTTGGTAAATAGTTATGCAGAGTCCAATCTGAGAAATAAATGAATTTAGCATTCAGCTGTAGGTCCCTCCAAGCACACACCAACTGCTGCAGTAATTGTGCTGCAGCTAGGGGAGCAGGACTGTGGAGAAGGATTTTCTCTCCAGCTGCAAAACCTCCAGTGGCACCTCTGAAGGTCACTTTTCCAATGCTTCATCTCCACTGAATATGACCACTGGTCAGGGGGATATAGCTGTTGCCTGAGGGTGGTAGGAAGATTCAGGAGAAGGAGAGGCCTAGGTCCATCCCACTTAGGACAGACATTTAAGATTAACTCATACAATTCTTCCTCTGTAAGTAAAGGATCCACAGATAAACTCCAGTCTATTAAAGGAAATGTTCCTGCTGCCATCAGTTGTTTGTACTTCCATGATAGGTGCCACAAAGTATTTCTCAATTATTAACAAACCCGAAGCCAAGGTGAATGGCTCAAGTTATGTCATGAGGGGCACTTCTGCTTTAAAAACTCTGAGTTAAACAAGATTACCTTGTGCTAAGTTAGAAGTGCTTCCTATTTGCAGGGTGAGAATTTGCACTAGCTCAAGTGAAGAGCTGAGCCATGGTGGGGTTTGTTAGCTGGCACTGCAGGGTCTGATCCAGACACCATTCATACATTTGGAAATTCTCCCTTGCCTTCCACAGGCACAGAAGGAACCAAGAGGATGGGAATTAGTCTTGTGTCAGTCGGTGCCAATATCCCTCTTGAAAATTAAAAAAAAAATCGTGTCCAAAAACTCTGTATTATCAAGACAGATAACAAAGAGGATAAAAGCTCACTCATTTAACATTCCTATGGGTTCTTTACTCACCTCAGACCTGTGAGCCCTCCTGATCTTTCTCCTGGACCATTATTTTCTATTTTTACTCTCAGGGTAGCATGGAAAGGCTTCTCATGGCATAGTGAGAAGTGTTCCTCCCTGTAGATGTGCTGCTCCCACCATCCTCCAGTCTAAATTGGGTCACAACTTCTGGAGCAAGGCCTGGCAGGGTGAATTTTACCCCTGGTTCATGGGGAACCACTACATTGAGTCTGCCATTCATGCCTCCTTCACACAGCCAGAGCAGGAAGAGGCCTGAGGAGAAATTGAAATCCTGGGTGCAAACAGGAGAAGTCATCACACTGCCACCCTTGGGGTGTAGGCACACAGAAAATGGATGTCTTAGTCACCTAGCAGAGTCTGTCCACAGTGCTTATGGAAAACTGATACCTGTGAGCATTTATGGAATTGCATGAATGGGGAAAATGTTTGATCCATGGCTGTGCAGGCAGCCACCGTGTGGGACCCAGGCAGTCACTCTCCTGTACCACAATAACAATATTTTGTAGTGGTCTCATCATCTCCACCTCTGCAGGTGGTCATCTCTGGCTTGCCCCTTGGTGAGCCACAGGAACAGGTTCAGCCCTTGGCTCAGTGATGTAAAGGGAAGAGGGGGAATGATTGTGTGTGGGGAAATAGTGTCCTGCAAGGAGGAACTGCGGGAACCCCAGGGTGTGAGGTTCTCAGGGAGAATCTTTCTCTGGAAGAGCTGGAAAATAGCTCTCTCCTGAGCCCTGGAGTAGGTGGATTAGGGAAAGAAGAGGTCTGAGAGCACTGACTGTGCTGGGCCCACTGAAGATGGAGGGCTGAACTCTGACCTGGCATCTCTGGTAGTGATGCTAATGAAAACATTATGCACTGTGAAGCCAGAACTTGGCAGGCTCTTTACATCTACCTGTTATGTGGGAGCTAAAAAAATCTCACAATTGCTTCCTTAAACAAAAATTTGCAGTCAGACTGCATGCAGGTCAGTTGAAGGCAGATGGAGGCCTCCCAAAGGACTTCAAAGAAAAGATAACAAGCGCACACACAAAAATGCAGTCTGCCTTGAATTCCTCTGGAGGGTCACTAAGGCACTGCAAAGCCAGCTCTGGGTTGAATAGTCTGGTTTGACTGTGGACTTTCCAGTAAAATATGGTCTTTTCTCTGCAAACCTCAGTACTTAGATAAGGAGAGATGTGTGGAGCAGTCTTGTCTCTGGAGCAGGGGTGCAAGCAGGCTCTGGTTATTGGCTGTGATCAGCTGTCCCTGGGCACCACACGGCTTGACCTGCCCCGTATTGCAGCACAGAAACCCAGAGCGGTGCACAGGGCTGGGCCAAAGCTGCTGGAGTGACCTGACAGTTCATTCCTGAAAGCAGCCACTGGTGGATGGGGAGGGAAGGAGTAAGAGGAACGTGGTGAGGGCATGATCCATCTCATCTCCACCTTCTCAGCGTCTCATCCCCGGCAAATGAGAGACTTGAAGGAGTGTGTGAGCTGGAGCCAAACCTCTGGGGACTGCAGCAGTGGTGATCCCAGCTTCCCAGTTCTGGTTAAACCCTGTTGGAACCTGTTTATACTGGGGGCCTCCACATCAACTGGTGGCAGTGAGTTCCCCAGTTCAATGATGTATGTTATGGAAAGGCATTCCTTGGTGTTTATTTTGAATCGGCTGCCTGGTAATTTCAAAGGAGTTCCCATTCTGTCCAATCTAATTTGGAGGATATGTGCCCAGTGGCTAGACCATAGGAATGGATCTCTGAATTAATTCTATTTTCATCTCTGTCATTCTTCTAGAAGAGCAGGTATTATTATTCATTGGGGTGAGTTTCACCTTCAGCCAGCTCAATTAAAATTACCCCAAGCAAATAGTGATCTGGAATTTGGATGAGACTAATGTTCCCTGTATACATGCAGAGAACAGGTAGAAACTAAACTAGGCAATAAAGGTAAAAATTCTGTTTTAAATTTCCAATGCCTGGATCGATTTGTGCAATTGAAACTGCTGCCAACGTGTTACAAAATAACTTGCCATACAGAAGTAGACTCTATTATGTAGCAGAAAGCCCATAATTACAGAAAGATGAGAGCCCACCTGCAGGACAAAAATGTGTAATTTCTAAAAATAGCAATTTGCATACTGACCTGAGGACTGACTATCTATTGTAATTGTCCTATTTCTACTGATGTGTCTTCATGTCACTTGTAGTTTGCCAGTGAAACGGCACAAAAATCTTGAAAAAAAAAATCATCTGGGCGAAAGAGTATTTAACAACCTGTGTGAGCAGCTGAGAAGGGTTCACAGATATAGAGGTGCTGGTTATATGTCTGCATTAATTATAGTTTTGGGTACATGCTAGTAACACATTCAAAGCCCAGCCTTAATGGGATTTTCTTCCTTCTTTCAGAGGCAAAAAAGGCAGCCTTTCTGCAAGAGGTCGTTTGCATCCAGGACGTGTACAAATCTCTTTACATTTATTTAGAAACTAAGGCAATTAAAACACCCCAGGCCCCTCCTGTTAGCTCAGAAACATCATTATGAAGATGCTTATGCCGCAGCGGCTTACTACGCTCGGTTTAGTGGAAAACTGGAAAGCTGCATTTCCAGCCATTTGATCAACATTTTCCCGAGGTTGCTAATGACTTGCAAAGATCTGCCCAACAGTAACAACCGCAGGGAGACTGCGCTGTCTCCTCCGAGAACCCCTATTTGTTTACAGAATGAGAACTTTAATTAGGTGAGGGGGGTATTTTCGGCGGAGGAGTGAATGCCTTGTGCCCTCAACAAACAAACCCTATGTGACTGTCCGGGAGCCCCAGCCTTGGCACAGCCGAGGACCTACTGGGGCAAAGGAAATTCGATTTTTTCTTGGTTCCCGCTGCGTTTCCCCACTTTCTGCGCTATCTGAGCTCGCTCCCCCTCTTTCGGAGGGGATGCTTTTGCTCGTGGATGGTTCTCATGGCCGGGGGAGGTGGGGCGAGGCGGGGGAAGCGGGCAGAGATGCCAGGCAGCTCTCCCGGGGATGCTGGGGTGCAATTCCCAGCGGGAAGGGCGCACCCCAACAACCCCGTCCGGGCAGGCGCGGAGATAAGGGACAGCCAGATGCCACCAGCATTCCTCAGGGCTTTCTCAACTTCCACCGTCCTAAAAAAAAAAAACAACAAAAAAACATGCTCGTGAGGCACGCTTAGGAATCCCCAAAGACTCTGCATTAAGTCACTAATTGCTGCTAATTATCGTGAGAATGGTTTGCGAGTGCCGGTGATGCGCCGGGTGCTAAGGAGAGCGCGGTCCCCGGGCGGCGGCTGCGGCGCTGGTGGAGATGGAAGGATCCCAAGGAGCAGCTGTAGGAGAGGGCAGGAATGCGGGCTCTGGAGCCGTGTCCCAGGGAGATGAGCAGGATACGGCCCCCCTGGGATCGGGGGAGAATGGCACCGCTGAGAGCACCCCGCAATAAGGCAGATGGGGAGAGGGGAAATGGGTGTCCAGGTCACCCAGGCATCGCCTCCCCGGGGTTGAAAAGAGATGTGATCCAGCTCTTGGAAAAACTGCCTTCTCCACCACTTTGGGGTGTTTTTCCCAGCAGAAGCAGAAGAAGGGAGTGTTTTGTTTATCTGAAAAATGTTAACAGTCTCTCCTCCACGTATGGTCCATCAGAGGCGGCCCAAGTGCACAGACCAAGTGTAAGATTTTTATGACGCTATTTCTATGGGTTGAGCTTTTTTCTTAATTTTTTTTATTTGTTGTTTTTTCCACATGAAGGTCTCCTCTTCATTTTGCTCCCTGTAGAAAACATCAGTCTTTACCATGATTGGTTGCTCTGCACTCCTCCCTTTGCCAAGATGTGTCTGTAGGCACATTCTCTGAGTTATTCTAAAGGCAGGCTGGCACTTAAACTCTCAGTTTAAGAGGAGCAAGATGAAGACAGATATGATTTTTTTCTGGCAGAGGATGGTGAGACACTGGAAAAGTTCCTCTTCGGAGGAGGAGAGAGACTCTTCCCCTTTGGGTGGCAGAGTAACACACGTAGCTCCCTACCCTCCTAAGGGGAAAGCTGCCTGTAGTAAGTGCTCCCAGCCTTAGCAATCTTCAGGCAGCAATTGCTTACCAGCCTCCACTTCCCCAGCTGCTGTTCTTTGGAGAGTGATTTTTCTCAAAGCAAGCGTTCCCCCGCTCTTTCTCAGCTAAACAAAATAGGCAAAATCAGTGATGGCATCTCCTACAGAGCGCCCTATTTAGTTTGCTGTCAAAATCATTGTATGTATTATTTTTGTACGATTTTATTTCACAGCATAAAATTAATAGAGAAGGAGAGTGGGTCTTTAAAAATCAGTTGCAAACAGCATGTTCTGATGTAAATGAACACTCTCCAGCAGCATTTGCAAATCTTTACTGGATCCTTGTGCATCAGACTGAAAAGGAAAACAAACTGGGGGTCTGACTACCGAGGGAAGCCTAGGTTTTTCGCTCTCTTTTTTTTTTTTTTCTCTCTTTTACAATTCAAACTGAAAGGGGAAAAAAAGGCTAATAACATGCAGCTGAAAGCTAAATTAGATATTTAAAATTCAGTCTGTTAAGTTAGGGAAGGAATTGCTCAACACTCCAAGAAGAGTATGCTTGTGGCCCATGGTTCTGGACCCTGCTGAGAGATGTTGAGCTCTGCCCTGTCCCCGTCTCCTGAGCAAAAGGGGTGCAAACTAGAGGCAGGCATTTCCCACCCAGCTTGTGTGGCCATCAGCACCTGATTAGCAAAGGGGAAACCAGCCAAGATTATTTTTAGCCTTACAACATCCCTTTAAAATTTGCAACTCCATGAGATGTTGATACATGAGAAACGTGCACCTGAGCAAAGTCCAATAAAAAATTCCTTTTCAAAATTACACAGAAGAGAGTGCAAACGTATATGGGAGTTGGAAGCTTGGTCTCCAGGCTGCTGCCTGTCAGGGCAGCTCTCTGTGCCTTAAAGATTGGTCACTCCCTATTGGAAGTCAGGAAGTCATTCAGGAGGATGGCTGAGCCTTGCTAGACAAGTCCTAATTTTCATATCTGTTATCTAGCCATCACAGCAACAGCCAGAATGAGATTAGGCAGATACACAGATAGATACTTTACATTGCCTTCCAATGACAAAAAAAAGGCCCCGGGGAGAATGCATCACCTGCCCCAAGGGAGGACACAAAGGGTGACACCTCTGTGATAAGGGAGTAGCTCCACCGACAAAAAAATTAACCCACCCCGATGAGTAACTCAGCTGGTAGCTTCTGCTTTCCCACTTTGACTCCCTATTTGTGCAAACTTTTCTCTCTTAATAACTGAAACAGAGGGTGCAAAGCAAGTTGTTGAGGTGTCTCCTAAGCTTGCTATTGAAAGCCCATCAGACACACCGAGGGCACAAAAAGAGGGATTGCAGTGACCTGGTGGGGCTCTTCCTACCTCTGCCCTTCCTCAGGTGCAATGAGCTGTCCAGGAGGGAAACAGAGAAGCTTTACCTTGAACCTTGCAGGACAGTTTGTAGCCTGAAACGATGCACTGAGGTGTAGCAAGCTCTATTTAGAAATGGATATATCCAGCCTGGAGCCCTGGGAGACAATAAAGCATCTGTTTGACTTCCTCAGTGGGTTTGCTGTGTGTAAATCATTTATCCCTGCTCCTGCTCCCCTTTCTTAGCTCTCACAATTTGTATTTTTTTTTTTTTTTTCCCAGAAAAAACGATGCCTGCCTTTCTGTTGGTGAGCAGCTTGGGACACATTGCCTGGAGTCTGACCTCAAAGTAGGGTGGGATTTGAATCTGAAATCCACTCGGTTTGATCTCGCAAGAACCGCTGTGCTGCACAGCTTGTACATCTTTAGTAAAAAGGCAAGCCTTCAAATCCGTCCTTTTCAGAGGCCTGTCTCCGTTGTCAGCTGCCATCTTCCGAGAGAAAGATCTAAAATTAGAGAAAAGCTGCCCTCCACTGCTGGAGAATACTGCTGCTGTGACATATGAAAGCAGAAATAAGCTTCAAATAAAGGTCTTCTGCTTAAGCTCACGTAATGAACAAGAAAGACTTTGGGTCTCTCCTGTCCAGACCGGCGTTTGTGGGGATCTGATTTAAATAGGCAGCCACAGCACCAACGCTTATCTTTGTCTGCCTAAGCATTTATACTTTGCCTGTCATTATAGGTGCTGTTATTTTGATGGAAACCTAGAGATTGAAGGGTTTCTCTTTAAAATACCTTCCCTAGGAATCCTGAGGGATGCCTGGAGACCCTACTCTTCAATAAATCAGTGAAAAAGAAGGAAACCCTGCATGTGGGAGCAGCATCTCGAGACACTTTGAACGTGGTGGCTGTGATGAGGTGTGGACAGGGAGCAGGGACTGAGCTGTGGCTGCAGCCCTGGAGACATCAGGTTCGAATCTGTGGCCTGGGGTGTCCTCAGAACCCCCCAAAGCTATTGGCAGTGATAACACCAGGGGATTAGGAGTCTGGGGCACCCCTGGTAAACCCTGATGTCTGCACTCCGCAGTCTCTGCGTTCTGCATCCCTCCCACCGAACAGGCTTCTCCTGCCCTGGAGGGATTAGTGGGGTTTACAGGGTTAGATCTGCTCTAATGTACCGTGGCACAGCAGCCCGGGCGTGGTGCCCAGAGGCAGAGAGCCCTGGGGAGAGCCCCTGTGGTGCCAGAGGGGAGAGGAGCTGGTGATACACCGCCTCGAATTAAGACTGATTTCAAGCTTCCCAGTACTTGGGGGCAACGAAGGTGCTACAATAAAGCAGGGTTTGATTAGCAGCAAGGCAGTGTGATGGTTTCCCTTTTAACCTGAGTGTTTTACAGCGTCCCAAACCCAGACATCCTGCTCTAACACAGCTGCTGAGACTCGCAGAGAAGGAAACAGAAAACAAACCTCCTTCTTCCATCTCTTTTTCTTCCTGTTCCCTCTTCCCCCAGGCACCCAGCCCCAATTCCCCTCTGTGTGGCTGCTCATGCCCGCACTGTGCTGCTGATGCCATGCCATAAACCACCCTCCCGTGGCTCCAGCAAGAGCTGAGAGCTTTCCTGCATCCCTGGCTGGCCCTGCTCAGCCTGCCAGCACAAGTGGCTGCCTCTGAAAGAGCCCTCCCGGGAGTTTGTGGAAGGGGAAACTTAGTGGGAATAACTGCCTCAGGAGCCACCTGCAGGAACAACACGTTGGTGGGTAGCCGACTTTAAAAATCCTTGGCCAAAGGTAGGTGCACTGCAGCCAAGCTCTCATCTGCCAGCTGGGGAAGGAGGCAACACTGGCACCAGGAGAGAGGGAGAACAGCACCAAGGAAAAGGAGCAGAAACTGCACACGTGAGGAGGCTTTGTTTTCACAGGATTGCAGCATACCTGAAAAACTCTCAGAAGCATGAGGTGCCTTCAGAAGCCCCAAACATGGGAGAGACTTTACCTTTATTCTCCCTGCAGTGGGCCCCAGCAGCTCCAGTGCCCTGTGCTGGCACCACAGGCTGCCCCTGGAAGAGGCTCTTGTTCGGATCCTCTTCAACACAATGACACTGGACAGCCAACTTTGTCACAAGCCTGGCAAAAACAGAGCCTGCAGCAGAGTGCAAATGGCCTGCCTCCAGGGGCTGGAGTGCCAGTGTGTTTTCCAGACCTTTTCAGATCCCTGCAGCTCACGAGACAGCAATGTGACAGGGGAAAAACCAAAATTCATAGCTGGGCTGCAAGTGCAGGCGAAACAGGCACCCAGCATGGCACACAGTGTGACAGGCAGGATCCTGTGGGAGAGGACACAGGCACCTTAAGAGGGAGTGTGATTTGGTTAAAATGGTTAAAGACCCATTTTTCTTAGGCAGGAGCAGTAGAAGTTTGTTTTCCTGAAGCACTAAAGCGTAACCAGGATGGCTCATCATCTCCTGGCATTACCCCAACACTGTTATTACTGATGGTACTGCAAAGGGATCAGATCATTAAAGATTATTAAAGGGCATGGCTAAGTCTGTGCAGCTAAAAGTGCACATACTTTTAGCATCAGCAACATTTTGGGCCTCGTTCAAAATCCAATGAAACCACTGGGAAAAACATCCTGTTAACCCCTGGAGTTTTCTCCTCTGAGACTGGCCTTATGGGAATAGTCCCACAGGAACCCAAGCTGACAGTGGAACTTGGCTACATGCACACTACATAGAAGGAAAACCAGGACACATTGCTGAATCCAAGAAGCATGAGTATTACTGAGTCCCTGTTGCTCCAGAGCCTTCACCTACTTTTTTCTGTGTTCACGGAGCTCTGCCTATCAGAAGCAAAACCTGACTGAAAATGGGTTATTTGTTTTAAGCCAGGCCATTCGGATCAAGTTCTTAGGATGTCACTGACTAAAATACCTGATCCTTAATCTCTGCTTAGCCTCTGACTTTGCACTTGACTTGGGAGGTGGGTGTGATCCTGTCGCTGCAGCCCGAGGTCCCAGCAGCAGGAGCTGGAAGCTTGGCAGAGCAGGAGCAAAGAGGGAAGTGGAAAGCTGCCTGAAACCCAAGGGGCCAAGGCATGGTGGTTTTTTGCAGGCAGGACCCAGATGCTGAGAGTGAGGTGCCTCTGGGCACCAGGGCCAGCAGAAATGAGATGCCTTTGCTGTGAGGCTGCAGAGCAGGAGCTGTGCCACCATGGGGTGGGAAGCTCGGGGCATTCAAACAAAAGAAGTGGACACAGTTAAAAGGATTTTCTGATATTTGTTTAGCTTGGCTGCTACACTTTGCGAAATAAAAGGAAGGTTTTTGCTAAAGTTGGAACAAACAGTAGATCAGAACATTAAATAAAGGGTTAGTGAACCTTCCAGTAGTGCTAAGTCAGGTATGTTGATGAGGTCAAAATTTAATTCCACACTGAAGTTGGACATTTCAAGTACAAATGTTCACAGCAAGCCAAATTATTTTACCTACCAAAACTCCAGGTTCTCTGAAGAGTCTCTTTCATTGTCACTCGTCCAATCCATATTTACAATACTAAAATCCACCATGGAAACAGAGACAGAAGGAGAGCAACTTTTAAGTCTATATAGGGCAAACAGCTGGGAAAGCTGGAATCTTTGCAGCCTGCTGCCACAGGACCTCCCCTAGGCTGACAAGACCTGCAGTGCCACCCAAGCATCTCCCACTGATCTTCCCCCTATCCCTGTCCATTCCCTCAGCTCCTTCATTAAGTTATACTAAGGATGGGAGTAATTTAAAAGTGCTGGTTCAAGAAGAGCAGAGGGTTGGGAGGACAAGGAGAGAGCACGCAGAAGGATTATGGCTCTTGGAGGGATGCTCAGGTTGAGTGGGGTCCTGGCAGGGAGATGATGAAGCTCCCAGTGCTCTGGTACCAGGCTGGGTGTCACACTTTATCCTAGGCCAAGAAAATAGGCAGCATAATGGACTGATGTGGCTTCCACCCTGACAACATCCGTCCACCTGAGGAACTCCTGAGTATTTGGTGAGAACAGGGGTGCTCATCTCCTCATTACTCTTGTGGCAAAACGAGCAGCATGAGTAACTCCTCGCAGGGGTGAGAAACAGGTTGACAGCTCGGGTTGTGCTCCTTGCTCAACACTGCACTGCCCATCTGCAGCCAGCAAGAGACCTGGTGATACATCACATCCGAGTTTGTGACTTATGGGTAGTAATTATTGTAATTAAACAGTGGTCTCAAAATACTCCCTGGGTTGCGAATGCTTCTGTGCTGGAGTAAACTCACATTTACCTGAGTAAGGGCAGAGAAATTCTGTCCCATAAGGTTTGTACAGCATATTAAATTCATATCCTCAAATTACACATCTAGTTAAAACACTCTTATAAGTCATTTTCATAACAGTTTGCAGTATAAACATATTACCAAGTTAAAATTAAATGAGCAATTATCATATAGTATAATATAATATAAAAATTCACTCCTTATAATACAATCTAAAACTCACCAAATAGAACAGCAATGCTGTGTAACTAAGCAAACAGGATAGGTGTGAAATTAAACAGGATATAGATGCATTGTGTGAGATAGATTTGGTGGTGGAAATGAGTCACCTCTTTGTCAACAGCATCACTACCAACTTGCTGTGCAGATGGGAAGGGAGGCATCCAGAGCAGCAGTGGCTGTGCAGAAATGTCACCAGAGCCACCCCAGCCTGCACTCAGCACCTTTAACAGTAAGGAGTGTGTCCTGGGGTGACTTTATGATACTGGTATCCCCAATCGTCTGGTTTATGTTATATATTAAGTTCTGCACCTTTAAGACTGGCTTTGAGAGCAAGAGAGGGGGAAGAAGCAGCGCACAGTGTGTTAAGGAAAACATCACTCCCCCACATCCCGCTCCTGGACTGTGGTGTCTGCAGCACGGACAGACAGCGGGACAGAGCTTCTCTCTGGCTTTTAGTTAGTTTTAGCTAGCTGAGGCAGAGGAGTTCCTTGGACCTTTGCTTTTTCCCTTTTTCTTGGATCTGTGCAAATCTGCTCTAGACTGAACACCCAGCCTAACCCCGGGAGCTCACGCCTGTGGCCCACCGGGGCCTGGGCCTCGGCACTTTCCAGCGCCGGAGGGACTGATAAGAACCTGAGTGAGCCGAGCTACACCACATGAAAAGGACTTTTCTTCCTAGATTTGCCATCCCATCGAACAGCAAGAGGTTTTATTATTTAATATTACTCAATTTCTGTTAAATAAACAGCTTTTTCCACTTCTCTCCACGGAATTTATTTTTATTTATTTTTTTTTTCCCTTTCCCGGAGCAGTTAGTGGGGAGGGGCATTTCTCATTTGGAGTTTTCCTTCCTGATTTGCCCTAAACTAGGACAGAGTGCCACCAGCAAAGCCCAGAGATGCCCCAGGCCCCCATCCCTGCTCCAGCAGCTGGCACAGCTCCAATCCTCTGCCACAGGAGCTGCCTCCACCTGTCTGCAAGCAGGGATGGTGCCTCATGGCTTGGAAAAGAGATGGCTGAGAGCTTGTGGGCAGTACTGAATCCATCCAATGCCTGTGATAAATAAAGTCATGCAGTGTGATGTTAGAGCTGTTCCAGTGACCTGAATTCACAAATGAGCTCCCTTTGGTAAGCTGGTTTCACCATGCCCAAGAAGGGCAGCAGGACTGTCCCCTGCAGCAGCTCCTGCCCTGCAGCCTCAGCTCTCAGCTGCCAGCACAGTCCAAGGGGTGCAATCCCACTCTGAGGTGCACTAGCACAGGTATGGGACTGGGCTGTGGTCCCAAATTCATCCTCTGCTTCCAGCCCCTCTTGCTGGTGGCCCCACTGAGAGGAGAGGAGCTCTTATGTCCTGATGGTGCCCTTTTCCAAAGGGCAGCCCCACACAAGGCTGCCCTGGGCACATCCCACTCCTTAGGGGACGGGAATGGAGTGCCCTGACTGAAGCAGAAAAAAGAGAGCTGACTTTCCTCCACGCTGTTTTGCACATTAATTGTTACATAAATGCATTCAAATATTTGTAAGGTTGATTGAAAATGTTGCTAAATCAGACCGCTCAGATTTAACCACCAGAAATTAAATCAGATAATAAACAATCAGCATTTCATTCCTACAAAAGGATGATAATTCTGTAGGACTTTGGGTTTATATTGTCTGTGCACCTGCATGTGGAATGCTAGTGATAAAGTGAGATTTGATAGCAAATTGGACTGGCGGACTGTTTTTGAACATAATTGCTCAACAGAAACCACCCGGAATCAATTTAATCATAGTGCAACTGATTTTTAATTTCCAATGGGACAAAAAAGTACCATTCACTTTAGGATTTTAGTGACTTTGGTTTGTAATCATGGAACATCTGTATTGTAGCCAAGCTAATTAAATAAATGCTAAGTATTTCTCACTTTGTAATGCAGGAAAAAAAAATTAAATAATTAAAGGTGCCTCCTAAACAGCAAAATGAACAAAAGCTAATGGCCTGGCAGCACACTCAATCCGTGGTTAGACACAGTCTGTTCTCTTTGCAGTTGTGAAATTCTGGGACAATTATCAGCAGTTTCTTTTGAGGCTCTCTGGACAATTAGCAGTGGCACTAGCAGAAGGTGGGGACACAAAGCCCAGCCGCCAGAAAGGAAACATTTCTGCAAAAATTCCACCTGAAATCTGGTGTGCAATGCAGAAATCTGTCCTGCAGAAAAAGGTGCTGCCCTGGGAAAGAGGGGGGTGCCCAGCGGGGCATCCTGCCCTCTCTGCTCTTGCCTTTCAGGGCAGGAGAAGAGCTGTGCAGCCACCAAAAGCAGCGAGACAGAAATGCCAGAGCCCCTTCCTGCTCCCCTGGTTGTGGAGGCACTCGGTGTGGGTGTGGCAGAGGAAGCAGCTGCTCACAGCTGCCTGAGCATCAGAGGGGAAAGCAGCTGTCAGGTCATGTGGTGACTGGAGCATGAGTCCAAAAAACACATGGTGTGTATTAAGGAAGAGGAAAACAAACTGCCCCATAGTACCTTGGTCCTGAGAGGAAAAGGCTGAAGCAATTACATTAATTTCATTTGGGATGGGAAGTCATCTCCAGTCTGCTTTTATTCTCTAAGTGGTTCTTTTTAACCAATTTTGGTGTTTATTCTGGATGTTGTTCTCTTAGCTGGAAGCTATTAGGGCACAGTGATCTTACAACCCTATATCCTGAGACAGAGATCTGAGATGAGGCAAAACTGGATTATTGCCTTCTCATCCTGGTTTTAATTTAGGGAGGGAGGGATTAGACCCTATATTCTCATGGGGGAAACATTAAGAATGATTGCTTCATTTGATCCTGTTGAACATCTTGAACAGAAGAACACAGACCCCATGCATGGCAGAAAAGTGAGGTGCTTCTGCTTCCCCCAGTGACTGCAGCACTCCCCTCCACCAGGCACTTGCTTGGCAGCAGGTGTGGGTATTTCTGATGAAGTAGCCAAAGAGCAAAATACTCCTTTCTGCTTTTGTGCTGCCTTTGTGAAGGCTGTGAGAGGACAGACAATACCTGAGCTCTCAGGATGCCTGGTGGCCCACAGCCTTCAAACAGCTCCACACAGCGAGGCTGAAGGGGCAGAGTGAGTTCCCTGAGAGTTTGGGCTCTGCAGGACACGGCTCTGCCAGGCTCTGGGAGCCAGGAATTGCTGTGATTCCTTGATCTGGGGCAAAGAGCTGAGCTGCCCTCCATCACTGCCTGTCCCTGCACACCTGCTCAGGCACCAAGGGATCCCACAGAGCACAGATAAGAGCTTTGGCAGCACAGCTGAAAGCCCAGGGCTGCTCAGGGAGCTCTCAAACCCAGGGGTGCCCAGAAGGGACCTCAGGGAGGTGCAGGTTCCTGGGGGCTGCCAGCCCAGGTGAGGGGAACACAGGAATAACCAGGGAACTGATAAAACAGTGACAGCTCCAGAGCCCTTCCTTCTGATCAACATAAAGATGTATTTATAAATGCTGCCTCTTGTCAGGCAAAGGGTCTCTGATGAAGGGGCAGCATTTAGGCTGGGAAGTTTTGCCCTGCCTTAGACACAGGGGCACCAAAAAATGTGCGTTTATACATTGCACAGAGCAGTGCAGTGCCCAGCTCATCCTGCAGCCTTTTGGCAGAACCAGCCTGCTCCACTATATATATATTTAAGATTGATAATTCCTGTCACAAGAAAGCCCCAAGCAGTTGGCCTGGCTTTAATAAAACACAAGACACTGGTGCCTTCTCTCTTGTGCTCAAGGGTGAAATAAAAGTTGTGCTTGTCCTTTGCGGAGCTGGGAAAGGATGTGCATCAGAGCATTTCGGGAACAAGGCCTGAACGCTCGGGATCAGGCCACCCCACCCTGCAGGAGTCAGCTCCAGGACAGCTCCAACAGCAAACCAGTGTTCAGACAGGGGACACCAGTCCCAGCCAGAGCCACCACAGCCCTCACTTCCCTGGGTAATTGTGGGCAGAGAGACCCAGCGGCTCCCTGGGGTTAAGATGCTCTGGGGGCTCAGTCACATCGGCTTTTTCTTCACAAAGCAAGGATACCAGAACAAAAACGCCTCGCTGTAAGAGGCTGGAAGGCAAACTACACCAGGGAAAGCCAGCTTTCATTCTGAATGGGTGTGTTCCCCACACACATAGCCTCTGTGCCGCATTATTGGATATGCCAGACCCTCTTTTACCATACTCGTCTCACAAAACCCCAGGCAGCCTTCGTAACTCCGTGCAGAACTAAAAGTGAACTAAACTTACAAATCACATCCAACACTAGCCAAATAAGAAGCAAAGATTTAAAAGGGCATTTTATTTATTTCTTTATCTATCTATTTAGAAGAGCTCATTTGAGAATGACAACGCCCCCAAACAAACCCACAGTATTCCCAGGAAATGATACAGCTCTGCAGGATGGTTAAAATTAAATCTGTTGAGAGGCTCTCGGTCTCCTCCACTCCAGGGGAATTTCCTGTGACTGCTGCCTGCAGGGAATGCCTAGCAGGGAAGCGCTGGCATGCTTTGGTTTATCTCTCTTACCCCACCCTGCCACAGCAGGGAGGGGACCTGCCGGGAAAGGGCTTTGTGGCTTACCCGGTGGGATTCCGGTGTTTAAATATCGGTGATTAGTGCCATTCGAAATGCCCCGGGGTATCCGGCTCGGCTCCCAGCAGCTGCTTCGGGAGGGTGGAGGTTTCTGGCAGGTCCTCTGCTGGATCTGCCCTCCTCGGATATCCCCGGCTCTCCTAGAGATGCTACAGCCCCCGCAGAGCTCCCGGGCCAGGAGAGCAGGAGGAGCCTCCTACCGAGCCAGTTTTTCTTGAGGTGCTCAGGATACCATCCAGGAGCAGCAGAGAGGGATGTCCTGGCTCTGGGCAGCATCCCTGTGGCGAGGGCAGAGCGGGCTCAGCAGAACTGCCACAGAAATGTGGGACAGCCTTGGGATGTGTGAGGGCAGCAGGATGAGCCTCGGACACCGAGCAGACCCCACACCTCCAGCCGAGCCCTGGACACCTGCAAAGCTCCTGCCTGTGAGAGGGCTCCTGCAGGAAATCACAGCAGCTCATCGGCCTCATGCTTAGATTTATTTCAGTGGGGACAACTGGCAGGCACCAGAGCTTTTCCTCCCTGTGCCCTGTGGAACTGGACTGCAAAAACTGAAAATGTAGTATAAATTCTGCTTTTCCCCAATGAGATGTTTTTAAAGTAAAAATATAAAACCTAATATAAACATTCAAATAAAGTGAAAAATGACAGCATCCTGTAGGGAGAAGATGCAGGCACTTACTTTTCTGGCTTATTCAAATTTGGGATCTCTTTACTTTAGGGTTTGTTTTTCCTCTCTTGAGACCTGTGAGGCTGGTAGGAACTGTCTGATTATCCCCAATGAGCTCAGGCCCCATCCTGAACAGCTGACTACCTGCACAGGAAAGTTTTGCCAAATGCCCCAGCACAGGAACAGAGATGGCACTGCTGTTGTGCTATAGCTGCCTTCTCCATATGCTTTCCCAAGTTCAGCTACAAAATTAAGAAAAAAAAAAAGCATGTTAGTGTAGCTGCCCTGTGTTAGGTTCTCAGATAGCACACAGAAAATCTTTCCCACAAATACAAGGATGGAGGTGAAATCCCTGCAATAGTTTATCCAGGTCTGTGGATTTCAGCAGATCAGAAGTTCCTGTGGGAAGAAAGGAGGGAGAATGTTGCTGAGTGACTTGGGAGACCAGCATCAGACTGGACATCACACAACAAGGGGTAAAAATGAATGTTTTCAAGGTTTCCCACAGTCTCTAGGACACTGGGAGCTTTAAACCCCTCCCTTTGTGTCCCTCGCATGCTGTGCTCCCCAGAGCAGTGGCTGAACCCCTCAGTCCCACCTTCCTCCCCATCCCTGGGAGCCCAGGCCACCCCTTCAGGTGTTCCTGAGACAAACACCAGCATATGAAGGGTTATGAGGCACAGCTCAAAATCTGCTTTGCTGCTCTGGAGGGAACAATGCATTTGTGGGGAAGGATGTGAATTGGTCACAGTCCCCTCAAGTGCCAGGATGGCCTTCAGGCTCCCAGCCCCAGGGAGAGCAAAGTTTCCTGTCTGCAAAGCAGAGGGCTCACCAAGCATTTCCAAAGTGACACCAGTGATCTGTAGGGCAGGCAAGGAAAACTGGTGTCCAGTTAAAGTTTATGAAACACAGGAGACTGCAGGGAAAATAGGCCCCTGGGGAGAAAATGCACATTTAAGAGCAGGAATCCTGGCAGGGGAAAGCAGCAGATTGCCTCTTAGCACCAAAGGTTACACAAGCAGCTGGACACATATTTAGCTGGATAAAACAAGAGAGAAACCTTAGGAGCTGACTTGGAGAACAAGCATCGGGTAGTGCTGTTGTCCTTTATTTCAGTGCAGCTGTTTTGCACCCCAGTAATGTAATATACTCTTTTTGTAATAGACATGTTGCTGCCAGCACCCACCAGAGCACTGTGTAGCTGGTGCTGATGCTGATGGGGACCCAAGGAGAAGTGAAAACCACCAAGACACTGAGGACTCAGCATCCAGATTCACAGCAAAGGTGAGGAATACTCTCCTTTTAGCATTTAGGTCACCAACACAGAGATGCAGCTGGGAGTTGTCCTCCAAAACCAAATGAGGGATGCTGCTGCCTCCGTTTGGCACGGGTTATTTATCAGTTTCCTGAACACAATCCTTTTCACTGGGTACAGGATCTGCCCTTGGAGCTCACACAGATATGAAAGGGGAGGCTGAAAAATGCACCTTGATACTGACAGGCTGATAGCACAGGTTTGAAAGGAAAGTTAAGTGAGCCTGATAAACCAGCTCATCACATTGGTCACAAAAGCTGCATAACACCGGGTCCTGTTAGTTTTTAAACTTGTGTGTAACAGGGTGATGGTCATTCCACATGGAACTGAGCCACCAAGCCACATGGCACTTTTATCTGCCTCCCCTCATCCCCAGCACTCTTCCAGCAGCTGCCTGGAGCACTCTCACCATTCCTGGGCATGGTGGATGCTGCCAGGTGTTCCTGCTGGTTGGCAGAGGTGCCAGATGTGCCTGTACCTCTCTCCCTGTGGGCACAGCATGTGTCCCCCTGTCCTCCAGCCCTCAAAGCACATCTGGGGTGACAACGTGAACATGGGTGGTGCTTAGGATGGGACCCCATCCTAGGGATGCTGCAGGTGTGGTTTGTACCTCGGTGTCAAACCAGAGAGTCCTTTAATGCCAAGTTTCATTAGTCTGGAGCTGGCCAGGCCCTCCTGCAGGAGCTGGGAGATGGATCTCTTGTCAGAAAAGCTGCCAAGCTTCCTGGATTGCTGTCCAGCTGTAACTTCTCCAGTATCACTCTGCCCCCTCTGCCTTACCATGAAATGGCTTATTTTTTCCATTCTTGCACTTTGGAAGCTCCCCTAATCTTAGCTGCACCTCCCACAAGTGGGCACCTCTGTAATTTCCAAGAAACCATTGAGCAGACTGGTCTGTAAGGGGAATGGGGTGGATGAGGGAGGCTCCAGAGCTCTCACAGTCCCATGGGAGGGCTCCAGAGCTCTCACAGTCCCATGGGAGGGCTCCAGAGCTCTCACAGTCCCATGGGAGGGCTCCAGAGCTCTCACAGTCCCATGTGAGAGCTCCATCCTCCCACCCCTGTGCCAGCACCTCCCTTCACTCTCCTTTGGGCCCTGCCACCCTCCCCTTGCCCCTGTCCCCTGCCTCCTGCACCTCACAGACCTCCCCACAGAGATTTGTCACTTCTTCTGTGCTCTGATAGTCAGGCTGTGCTCTCCTTGTTTTCTCCCAGTGTTTTTTGTCCTCTTACAATGTAAACCAATGTGGGATATTCCTTGGCCTCTCTCCATTTGGGAATATTAAGGAAAACAGTTAATAATATTTTTTTTTCCATTTACCAGTGGCCAGCTCACATTAATTAATTATCCTTACCATGTCATGCAAGTAAATCTGCTGTCCCTTTTGAGACTTTTTCCCTTGCATGTCTGAAGAGTTTCATATTTACCTTTATCTCTTGCACAACACGTTTTTCATTATTTATTTTTCTTTTGTGTGTTTGTCTATGTGAGCACACGTGTGTGTTACTTCTCTCACTCTCTCCCCTCCACTCTGTGATGCCTCCCTCCCTTCTCTGTGGTGATGTTTGGCACTTCACATATGCCTCTCCCTTATCCTTGATTATTATCTGTTCTTCCATACTCATTCACAGTGCCCTGCTCTAACTCCCATGGCATTTATTCCTGTGTGGTATAAAAAAACCCTGTGGACAGGCTGTGATTTGTGTGCTGCTGCTTTTCATCCTCTGCCAGCCCACTTCATGCCCTTTCTCTCCTTTACCACGTGTGGTTCAAACTCACCCGTGCTCCTCGTAGCACAAGAAGCAGATACCTCCATTTCTCCCTGTTTGGGAACTGCTTCCACCTTGCCTTGGGATTTAGTGGAACCCCTGCCTCTCTCCAGGTGGGAGCTCCAAACAGCCTCAACAAGCACCAGGAGCACCTGGCTGACCCCAAACCCAGCTCGCAGTGCCCAGCAATGAGGTGGGGATGACTGGCTGGGGGCTGACCCAACTTCACCCCACAGCTGGAGGGGCTGGACAGGAGTTAAAAGGAGTGAGGGGGAGCAGAGCCCCGGCAGAGCTGTCCCCAGTGCCGCAGGAAATGGTTAAGGGGGCAGGAGGGGAAAGCAGAGAAGCCCAGGAAAGGGCAAAGTCGTGAATCTGCTCTTTCCTCTGGAGATCCTCAGGGCCGGGTTTATCTCAGCCATGCCAGCCAGGAGATTGTTTAAGACATCCTTTAATCTTTCCCAAGAGTTAGGGTGGGCCTCTGATTTGAATCACCAGTCCCATATACCATTGTCCTAATGCCCCTTATCTCAGTTATTGCTAAACATTCCTCAGCAGCAATTACACCTTTCCTCTCCAATCTCCCCCAAAGCATCTTTTACTATTTACCAGCATTGATTTTCTGCATCCCATTTTATTTATGCCTATTGTGCCTTGAATTATAAAGTAAAAGACAAATTTCCTGACTCTGGCACGTTTCTGAGTCCCTTTGCCTGTCTGTCCTCGTTCCTACCTCTTCCATACACTACAAATTGCCTTCATTAGTGAAGCTACTTTAAGAACTTTCAGAAGGAAGCCTTGAAGAGGAAGTGCACTTCTATTTTTTTCATGTCTAGCACCTCTCTTCTATTTTGTCAGAGTGTCTTCTTGTCTGTCCTTGGGATAGTTCTCCCCTCCTCTCCATGGATTTCTTGCTGAATAAAAAGAAAAATGTCTCCTAACATTGAAATATTCTCTTTATCTGGGCTCCTGGAGCTGGGGCTTCACAGTCACAGGAGGTGATGGGGTATCAGGTCTTGTGTCTGTTTGCAAGGGATGACTTTCCAAGATGGGTCATTGATTTAAGAGCCAGTGATGTGCTAAAGGCAGTCTGTGGACTTGTATGGGTGGATAATGACTATTGGTGATGGCTCTGCACATTCAGTAAAACCTCAACAGATACAAATCTACTTGTCCCCACTTAAGAGCATCTTCTAGACCACAACCGTGGCGAAACATCAGCTGGGTCCTTAGGATGGACTTCCTCTGGGTAAGGTTGTGAGCTAGGGACAAGCTGGAGGAATCAGAGGTGCTGTGGGAAACGACAGACTCCAATAACTAGAAAATGTGAACACACATGGAGAAAAACCTCAAGTGTCTATGCCTCTGGTTTGCTTAAACATGTTGCTTCAATTCTATTTTGTTAGGCACATGTTTCTTTTTCCTTCTTGACAAAGATTCTGCCTCTCCTTTCTTTTCCCCACGGCTGTTGCTGCTAACTGCCACTAGAAAAAGCAACAGCAGAGGGGAACAAAGAAACTATTGTCAAACAAAAGCAGGCATAAATAAATGGAGGTTTCCTGGGGTACTCCTAAATACTAGACAAAACCTTCTTTCTCTTCCAGAAGAAACCATTTTGTAATGAATCATTAATTTCCCAGGGGTTATTGTTCAGCTGATGAACGTGCATAATGCTCAGTTTCACTGGTGCAGGTGCTGTGGGTACAGCACAGAATACAGAAAACATGTCAGTTCCAGGATGCTGCACACATTGCAGCATCTGCCCTGCTAGGAAATGACCTGAAACTATAGTTTCAGATTTCCCTCTTCAGCAAAACTTTGTTTATTGGTCATTATGATGCAGATGTTTATATATTAATGAGCATCTTTCCAGTTACTTCCATATCCCCCAAGCAGGCTAATAGTAGCAAGGCAGCTCTGTTTTTACCAGGCTGAAAATATTGAGAAGGGAGAGCATGTGCCTAAACAGAGGTTTGTGAGTCTCTGATGGGATCGAGTCCTGCCTTCTTGGAAGGCAGTTTGGTGTTTGAGCTGTCAGGTTTTAGGGATGAGCTAGGGCTATTCTGTGGGCTTTTCCAACAGGAGCCCACCAAAGCCCCATGGAGGTGAGGGAGGGGTTGTACCTTCAAGGACATCTGCTGTGGGCTTGGGTGCCACCAGCTTGCTGGACAGCGAGCCAGCACCTGGCCCTGGTGGGAAATCAGGGATGAGACCAAGCTGAGCACTGACTGCCAGCACAGGGTGTTCTCCCAGGGGAGAAAGGCTGCAGGACACCCAGCCCTCTGAGGGACCACTGGCTGCAGTGGGACCCAATTCCTCCCAGGGGAGGAACTCCAGGGAGATGGTTCCTCCTTGATGGCTGTTCTGCAAGCTGAGACCAAGAAGAGGATGTCAGGCATGCAAGCTGGAGGAAACAGTGGTTTGTCAAGCCCCTCCCAAAGTCCACTCAGATGAAGTTTACTCAGCTTCCACCCACAGCCAGTTGTGACTTCCTTGCCACATTTTGCAGGAAGTTTCTGGTGTGAACATCTGCTCCCAGCAGCTGGTTGATGTTATCATGTGCTTCTGGTCCTTAGGAAGAAGCCGTGGTACCAGAACATCTCCTTGCCTTGGTATGATCAATGATCCCTGGGTTTGAGACTGTTGAGCTGAGGGTTACCCCTCCTCTCAGGGAGGCAGAGCCACCACCTTGTGTCCAACCACGTAGCCTTTAGCATTAGAGAGGACTCCACCTCCTACAGGTGTTTCTCTCCTGTGCTGTGCCCTTCCTGATGGTCTTCCAGCACCATTTACAGCTGGGCTGTAGGACCCTGGGCTGAGCTCAGCTGCCTCTCCCCTCCACATTCTCAGAGGAAGACATTTGTCCAGGCTCTGAGACTGTTTTGGGGGTATATTCTGTCCCCCTCTCTATTTTCACAGCATCCTTTTAGGAACTGGAGACCTGGCCACAACATGCTGCATCACTGCCTTTGGTTCTGGCAGTGCAGGCACAGAATCCACACCTTTGCTTCTCCCTGTTTATTGCTGTGCACCTCACAGCATCCCATTAGCCGTGTTTGCAATGCTGCTCTTCTGAGAGTCATCTCCAGCCGTTTGCTTTACAATCATCGGATTTATAACAAGCTTGACCAAACCCCAATCTAATTTGAAACTGTGCTAAAGCACTTTTATATTTACTTTAGTAATGAAATAAAATTTCAGTCCTGTTTTTAGAGTGATTTACTTCAGCATCTCTACTGGTACAATATCTCATTTGTGTTTCATAAATTGCCATAGGCAGGAACAAAATGTGAAAACTGTTTTCAGCAAATTACTTCTAAAGAGGATGTTTTCCCCTGTACACTTACACATACAGATTTACCTTTTCAGATCTAACCAGTGATTTTGGCACTCAATCTGACATCTATAAAGGGTGTGTGATCTTTAGAAAAGGGTGAATAGATATCTTCTGATTATCCACCTATATCCAGTATGGCTTAGACTGGATACCTAAATGTAGTGCTAAATTAAATAATTTTTGAAGCTGTGGACAAAATTTATTTAAAAATAACTTTTTGTGTCATCAGAATGTGGTCAGCTAATTTGTGTCATGGTAGCAGTGTGAGATGTCCCTGACAGTTATGTTTCTAACCCCAACTTGTCCAGCAGGATCTGATCTCCCACTAAGGACCAGGAGAGGTGAAGAGTTCAAGGCAAGGAGTCTCTACAAAGGGGATGGAGAGGGTGGGCTTCAATTTTGAAACTCATTTTCCCCTTTGGTCCATCAGTGCCCTGATTTATTAACCTTCCCAACAGGCTGTAAAGCCCATCTATTTCTCTGTTCCAAGCTAAGGCTATTGCTAAGGGTGTGAGCTGAAGAGGAATTATTTATGGAAGGTCCTTTGTCTAAGTTTATGCTGTTATTTTTAATTTATGTGGTAGGCGCCCAGTGTACTGCTAAGATGCCTGGAGACACATTTTAAAAATTTGAATACATAAATAAATAAAATACTCTGTACTCAACCAGACCTAAATTATACAGTACAAAGGGAGGGGCAATTCAATAGACATTAGGAAAAGCACCAAAGGAGCAGAGCAGACCAATGCTTCTTGCAGACCCAGGAATTCTTGCCCTTGAGCAAGAAATAGGAGCTACAGCTGGCAGCCCAGATTTTGGGTGGTGTTGCAGCCCATCATCCAGCCTTTCACTTGAGAGCTGAGTGCAGGTCTGCAGCAGTCTTGAACCCCACCAAACTCAGTTGGTGAACTCAGTTTGCTCTTCCTAAATAAGCTGATGTGTAATAAGCTGTAAGTCCCAGGTGGTGAAACCCTGGCACCCGTGGAGCTGCCAGGTTCTCTGCCAACAGCTCGTAAGGAAACCAGGGTTTCACCAACTTATTTAGTTGTGCAAGCCAGGTCTAACTACAGGATGAATCCATTGTAAGGCACCCACCACTTAAAAGACAGATGTTTAAAGAATCAGAAGACATCAAGCAAATAAACATCAGCTGCCCTATCAACAGGATGACTCTGATTGATGGTGCAAGCATGATGGTGTGCACTAAGTACAGCACACATCTATAAAAGTACGTAATTAGAGGTAGCAGAACATTTGAGAATGTGATGCAACAAGCAATGTATCACAGATGTAACGCTGGCCTGTGATGGGGTATCCATAAACAGGTATAATGATACATAATGGGGCTATAGTATGCTGATAATACATGGTACTTATTGGATATGTAATCCCTGATAGCATCACACAAACACTGTTGTGATGTTCTTGGCTACACTATACGAGTGATAAATACAGAATAGTAAATATATGCACTTTGTGTCCTTTCATTTGTGTATGGGTTTAATTCAAATTATGAGGACACTTAGGACCAAAGGCAGAACATGTCAGCACACATCTTGCTGTGGCCCAGGAGTACCTGGAGCAGAGGATGCAGCATGGGGAGGGGCTCAGGGCCTTTGCTAGACAGCAAACAGATCCACACCATCAAATGCTTCACAGCAGTGAAAGTGTGAATAGAACAACTCCCCTGGCCTGGGTTTCCCTGGGGCAGCTTTGCATTGTGACCACAAATAATAAACACACCTGAGCTATCACTTAACCAAACTAGCTCAGGCAATTTTACCAGTTTGGTGAGCGTGGCAAGGGCTAAGATGACCAGACTTTTGTCTCGGCTGCTGAGAGCCCCCGTGGCTGTCACTGCCATGGATACTGTGTCAGACCTGTAATTTAAAAGGCACCAGCCTGGCTGAGCTACCCAGGTTGTGATGGCATCTCATGGCTGTGCTGGGAGCTTGGCCTAGGAAGCAAAAGTACCAGCTCCCCCTTAAAAACACTTTATTTCTTCAGGATTTTCTCTCTGCATTTTGCATTTCACCCAGCCCAAGATTTAGGCTGGCATGGAGCACTTCTCCTTGAGCAGGTGAGCCTCTGAGAGCATAGAAGTGTTTCTGAGGAATCCTCCCCAAAATGTGCCAAGCTGAGGCAGAAGCCAGGCCATGAGCAGAGCACACGCTGCACATGCTCCTGGTGTCAATGTGTAATCACAGAAGAGGGATGTGACACAGGAAAGGCTCTCGTTCCTCACGTACGTGGGTCATGAGGAAGTGCCTGGCTCTGGTGGCAGAGCCCAGCTGGCAGCTGCCACCCCAGGGCCCAGGGATGAGGACAAAGACATGACCCCAGTGCACTTCTCATCCCAGCACTGTGTCACCAGAGCTGGGATGGGTGACACAGCCCCTGCCAAGCCCCACGCTCCTGCTGGGCTTTTCCTCATCTTCATGCCATCAAACCTCCCCCGCCCCACTGGAAACAAACGCTCACTGTGGCAACAGCCACTGCCCTCCACTTTCCAACCTGAGGTTCCCAGTGATGGACTAAACCAGCTTGAGCAATGAGGAGGATATATTTGCCATTAAGTGCATGGGCAGAAATACCTGGAACTGTAATTGATGGAGGCATTGATCTCGTTTGCTGATGTGAAGCAATGGGCATCTTCTGTCTAAGAGAGTATGTCAGCTTGCATTGTGCAATTTGGAAGTTTTATTCCCTTTGTTTTGAAAGAAGCCATTAGCAACCAGATGGCTCAGGGATTTGGTAACAGAATATGAACCCTCTCATCTCTCCATCGACCATTCAAATATGACCTATTGTGTTAGTCATAGGAAAGCATCAGATTACTTGCTGGTGTCTTACACAAAATGAGATACCCGTCCTATTCTGCAACCCATCTCCAGCTGACACAGATTTTCCTGTTGAAATAGTAGGTTTTTGTTCTGGCAGTTTGAATTTCAGCTTTAAAAAAATCAAGTCTGTGTGGAATGGGAGCTGCAGTAAGCTCCTTGCTGGGACAAAACTGAGCCTGACTGCTGTCTCATCCCTGATACAGACATCTGCCAGTGACACAGGGAAGGGATAGCTCTGAGACATGTCTTCAGGTCTGTGGAACTCAGGGAAAGTTCCTTATGCACAGGGCTTGGCCAATGCTCCTCAAAGAGAAGAGCACGCTGGAACAGGCCTGTGGCTTTATCAGAATGACTTCCTGGGTAAAACACTATTGAAAGCAGAAGAAGTGATGAAACTGCACATCTCAGCTGATCTGGGGTGACTTCTGCAAAGAAGGGGTGTGTGAATGGAAGAAAATCAGAGGTAGCCATCAATGACAAAACACTTTTACTAACCTTAGCACTTAGTGGAGATTCTTTGAAATTTTCAGTTTCTGTGCTGCCAGCTGGAGTGTGAGGGATGAGAATGGTGAGGGAATATCCTCAGTCAGGTCCTTGGCTGGGTCCATGACCCACACAGTGGCTGAACAGAAGGCCAAGCCAAACAATCTCTCTGTTATGGTGAATCCAATGTCACAGAACAACAGAGGCTCATAAGGAAATACTGGTAAATATAGAATTATAGAATCATAGAATGATTTATGTTGGAAAAGACCTCTAAGATCACTGAGACCAGCCATTATCCCAGCACTTCCAAGTCCACCACAAAACTGTGTCCCTAAGTGCCACATCTACACATCTGTTAAATACCTCCCGGGGTGGGGACTCAGCCACTCCCCTGGACACCCCATCCCAGTGCCTGATAACCCTTTCCATGAAGAAATATTTTCTAAAACCCAGCTGAAACATTCCCTGGCACAACTTGAGGCCATTTCCTTCTATCCTATCACTTGTTACTTGGGAGAAGAGTTCAAGCCTCACCTGGCTACAACCTCCTGTCAGGGAGTTGTGGAGAGCAATAAGGACTCCCCTGAGCCTCCTTTTATCCAGGCTGAACATTGTTTGTAGCACAAACCCAAACATAACCCCAAGCAAGATACTGTGAAGAGAATTAACTCTGTCCCAGATAAAACCAGTGCAATCTTCCCATGTGCCCTCCTGGCCTCGAGGACAGGACCAGAATCTTGAGCAATGCTTGGTGAAAGACAGAGCATCTCTGACACTGGAGCACTTAATGCCTGACCTGCTCAGGCACAAAAGTCAGCAAATTTGTAAAATCTCATCCTCCTCTGCAAAAGTGAGGAGCAGTCCCATCCACCCATGTACTGTGAGTTTGGGCATGACCCTTGCTGTGCACAGATCTTTGCTGGCGGTTACCCTTCTTCAGAGACTTTGGGCAGTCCATGTTCCAGCAGCATTCCTGAAAAAGATGGAACAGGCAAATAGCAGCTACTTGCAGCTGAGAGATGCAGTGAGAACAAGTGTCTAAGGCTTGCAAGGCAAAACCACACAGCTGAGGATGGTGGCACATGGAGAAGAATGGAGGGGCTACACTGATCTCCACATTTGCAGCAGATGGAGTAAAAGAGAGGCTGCAGTGGCTCAGGCTGTGGAGCTGTAACTGCAGGGAACAGCCAGAGATGCTCTCTCACATGGATACTAAAATGTATTACAAAATAAAAAAAGCCCGACATGTTTTTAATGGAAGCAAAATTTGCTGTCCTGTTCCCTTTGCCACAAGCCTCAATAACGTAATGTAAAAAAGGGGGGAAAAAAAAGGGTATGATCTCATGCTCAGTGATTTATCTAAAGGGAGTTGCTGAGCTCAGTCCAGCTCTTAGTGGGCAGATCCAGGCTCAGTGAGCATCTGCACACTCCTGACCTGCTGCTGGTTTCCTCAAGAAAGTCTGGCACTGCTGGCCCAGACCTTCCCCACAGGGGTTTTACTTTCCATTTCAGGGGCAGCAGAGCCAGAGAGATGGAGACTGGAGTACTCTTTATTTGTAGAGGCAGCTCTTCCCAGGTGAGGGATTAGACTTACTGCTGGGGTAGTCTTGCTGTGTGGATTTGTGCCAGTGAAGGTTAGGGCCATGCCTGTAGAGACAATGTATTTCACACATCCAAGGTTCACTTAAAAACAGGTATGAGAAATAGAAGTGATAGGAAATAATGAGCAGGAAAGCCAGCAAAATAACACTTGAAATACATTTAAACCCACCCCTAAAGGGTTTGTACCCTTAGGACTAGTGAGTCCACCTCAAGAAGTCTTGCACTGATGTGACTTGTGCTACTTCTTCACCTTTTTTGTCCATTTATCCATTTTTCATACCCAAAGCCCTTTGACTGGGAGGAGAGGCAGCCACAGTGTCAGGGCACAGAGAGACAGAAACATGGGTCTGAGAGTGGGCACAGTTCTGTCTCCTGCAGGCAGTGTCCTGCTGGCTGCCACTCTAGGATGGGGATGTCCCTGTGCCTGGAGGAGCAGCCAGCCCCAGCCACAGTGGAGAACATAATGTGGAAAATATTTCTGTCCCTCTGCCATGTTGGCTGCATGCTGCATATTCATCATCTTTATATTTTCTCTACTTTAATCTCCCCCATTTGCATATACACAGGTCCAAATGATAACAATTACCATAAAACAATCGCGTTGTCGCCCTACCAATAAAAATTGCTCTGTTAATCAGGAGACTTTCAGAAGCACCATGCCTGAAAGACCTCATTTTAACCTGGCAGGCTGTACAGGGCAGCAGATAAATTAGCCTATATATGATTGCATGCTGAAATACATTGATTTAAGATTTTTCCCATTCAGGCTGACAACCTGTCTAAATAAGCTCATGGCTGAAGAAGACAGCTTGCAGACATGATGCGAGTGACAGGGCATTGCAAATACAATGCAGCGCTTCACAGAGCGAGGGAGCAGAATCATCGCAGAGGGGATTAGAGGGACAAAAGAGAGGGTTAAAAATAAACAAAAGCAGGTACTCCAAACAGCACAGCTCTCAAATTTCACCCCGATTTTCTTCTTCCCTTTCTAATTGCTAAGTCACTACAGGGAAAAAGCAATTACTGATCTGCTGTCATTCACCACATCATCTTTAGGTCCTCATTAGCAATTCCATGGAGAGTCTCAGCATTTAGCTCCCATCCTGTGATTCTGAGTGTCCTAATCACACCGTGATGGTTCAGGGTGCCTGAGGAGCAAACACAGCACCTTAGAAATGGATTGTCAGAAGTGAATGATTGAGATGGGTTCCTGTCACGGTCACTGCCAGTGCTGTGGGCTCTGCCCGTGCCATTCCCACAAACATTTGCAACAAGAGAAACACTTGAGAAGGACTAAATCCTTTTTGAAAAAGCACCCATGAAGCACACCGTAAATCAGCCCTATGTCACAAAGGTTTTAACCATATAGGTTAAACCTCAGTATTTTTCCTCACCAGCAGCACACAATGCCAGGTGAAAGAGCTGACACTACTTGCAGCATTAGAGCTGATATGAAATAATATGCATATTTTGATACACTGTGTAATACCATCCATATTATAAATATTAAGCAGCTGCTGGATTCTCAGTACAAGGCAGAGGCAGAGAGATGATTTATGGAGGAGCTTCACTGGAGACTTTACCACCCAGAAAGCTCAGCAGGGCTGAAATTGGGCAAGGTGGGGGTTGAGGCAACTGGTGCCTGGGAGCCCCTTGGCCCTGCACGGGCAAGAAGAGCTGGGCTGTGTGAGGACATGCTGCTGGAGCCAGCCACGGTGGAAAGATCCCCTTCTCCCCCTGCAGTATATCAGCTGGGTCCCAGCTCAGTCTCTGGGAACAGCTTCACTGGAAATCCCCAGAGAAACCGTCTCCCCAGCCTACCAACTCACATTTTGCACTTTTTTTCCCCACTGAGAGAAGCCTGAGGGACTTTTTGAGTTGCCTCCACTGCACCTCAGCCTGAGGGCCTGCTCACTGCTGGGATAATCCCTGTGCTCTGTGGGGCACAAGGGGAAAGCTCAGAGCAGAAGGTGTTTCTCAGGACATGAGGACAAACCTGTGGTTATGGATGATATAATTTCTGGAGTTTTTGAGGGATGTGCTGTACAGATTTTGCCATTTGGAACCATGTAATATGCTACAGAGAAGTCTGTGGGAAAAGCCTTGTGTGGAAAGGTTTGAGGTCCTCTGACAACATGTGTGATTCCTGTGAAAGCTGTGGCCTTGGCAATAGAGGAAGGGAGTGGAAAGCAGGGGTTTTCTGTGTATTCTGAAACACCAGTGGGGAACCCTTCCCCTTTGTGTGCAGACATTCCCCACATAGGAGCACATGCTGCACAGGGCTGTGGGACCCCTGAAAGCCTCCTGTGCCCCTGCAGCCTGCATGTTCAACTTCAGACCCCTCTTACCAGCCATGAGCTGGCTCCTTCCTGCATGGGCTCACGACATAACTGGGCCCCCACTGTCCAGAGACCATGAACTTTTCATCTTCCACCAACAAGGGGTGGTGACCCACGTGAGGTAATGGGGAAAAACCAATTTAAAAACCGTGCTGCTGGTGCTCTGACTCATTAGGAGTTAGTCATTAGGAGAGCTGCTGTGCTCAGGAGTCCTCGGTGTGTCCAGCAGGACAGGGAAGAGCTGCTGCAGGTGTGTGGCTATCAGGAGCTTCAGGTGGGCTTTCAACACCCACCTCCTGCTCCTGCTCGGTTATTGCAGCACACTGACATCTGAGGAGAGTGGGGGATCTGGGAATGCCTCTCTGACACTGTAATTATCATTTATTTGATCATCCCTCACCTTGGATCCTTATTAAAGCAATTCAGACATGATGCAGTTTTCTCTAGTGGACCAATAAATTAAGGAGACATACATTTTTAGAGTAAGCATTTTAGTAAACAAACAGCCTTGGGGGGGAAAAAAATCTCTGGGAATCTGATATTGATGAAAAAATAATCTCTGTTCATGGGAAGCTGCTCGTGTCAGACCAGTGAGAACTATTCAGCTGCCTGGAAGACAGAGAGAAGGGCTGGTGTGAGGAGCAGAGGGTGCTGTCACAAACACACCCCAGGATTGCTGGGGGAGAAAGGAAACCTCTGTCATTGTGAGGGATGGCAGTGGGCTGCTCAGAGGTGACCCTCTTCCATTTCCATTTTTCCATTGGAGGTTTAATTACAGCACAAGATGCTGCCCAGTCATCCTGGGGGACAAGCCTCTTCCTGAAGCCAGGGCTGCAGGTTTGATGTGCAGAGGGAAAAGGCTTACACCCCGTGCTTCAGAAAATACCCAGAATCAAGGACTCTGCTTCATATTCTGAACTTCTCTTGGTCAGCACTGCGTGTCAGGAGACCCTGTAAAGCCCTGCTGCATGAGTTATCTCTTCTTTGTGTTCAGAGCACTCCTATCCCATGGAGGACATCCCTCTGATCCCTCCTTCGTTGCTCTGGCCCAGCACAAAAGCATCCTGCTGATGGGAGCAGAGGTGTGGCAGCATGGTAACTCAAAGAGCATTTCTGCCTGCAGTCACTGGAAATTGGAATTTTTTGTGCACTACAGTTTGTCTGCACTGCTCTTGCGTGTGTCCAGCTTGGGATCCACAGGTATTCCTCTGTCTTTAGATGGCTGGTTCACTCCTGCCAGCCTGCACTGGTTTTGCTTCTCTGCAGGACTAGGGGTAGGAGCACATTTACCTTTCTCTCTGTCCAGGCTGTGCATGGTCCACAGGTTCTTACCAATTCTTCTGCACAGCAATGGAATGCATTAGATCTTTGTACAACCTTTACCTGCACAGGGGTTAGTTTATGCTGGCTGTCACAGGCTGTGCCTCTTCACATGCCAACTTTTGTGAGTCTGACTTTGAACTTCACATGACCCCCTCGTGTCAAGCCCTTACCTGCAGCATCTTGATTTTTTACTTTGTCCCTTCTGTCAAGGCACTGTCCTCCTCCCTCTGTGATTTACCTCCCTTTCTTGACAAGCTTTCATTCTTTGTCATGCAGTAATTCCATGCCTTCCTTTAATCTCTTCCAGAAGGTCTCAGTCCAAACCTTCCTTATAACACAATCTCACAAAAGACTTTGCTCCTAAAATCATGAGGGCATTTCTGCAGCTGGAAAACTCTTGCCAACCATTCTTCCCTTGCCTACACATGCAGAAAGATGTAGATCCTTTTCCTTAGTTTCCTGTTGACATAACACACCCCATGCCAAAGCTTCTGCCATGGATTTTCACAGCTGAGTTAACTGCAAATCATTAGGAACATGGTGTTTGTTGCAAGGGGCAGAAGAGCTCTTTTTCTGCTCCCAAATGCTTGTGTGTAGCCCTTGATCGTGCCTTTTCCAGACACTCTCTAAGTTTGTAGCATTTTAGTTCCTGCAGGGAGGGTTTGGCTGCATAAATGGGTTTCTCCTCCATCCCTCCCCAGTTTAAAGCTGTTTCTTGTTGCTGAGGCAAATGCAGGTCCTTGTTGCCCTGAAAATTAAACCCTTCTGATAATGTTTTCATAGTTTTAGTTACTTTCCCATGAAAGTTCTATAAACATAAGTGGTTTATCACATTCCTCCTAAGAAACATCTTTTGATGGACGTTTTGCAGGACCAGTGTGCTTGGGAAGGTGGTAACTTAATTATCCAATCCCTGGTCATTGTCAAGAATCTATAAATACTGGAGTCAGAGAATAAAGTGGCCTTTTCCTGTCTAACACAGCAAAACATTTGTGTGAATCATTTTGTGTCCTTTAGCAACAGGTCCTAACTCAGGGTCTGCCTGGCAGTGAGTGCCTTTCCTGGGAGTCCAGACCAGGGATGTGTCCATAGCTGGATGCTGTGCTCTAAGAAAGTCACTCTGGGGGCTGGTCTGGCTGCTGCTCCTGCAACAACACAGTGCCACTCGTGACTGGGCTGCCTCTTCTGCATATTCATTAACAACAACGTGAGGAACAGATGGCACCTTCTCCCTTTAGTGCACCGAAATGAAATTTCATATTATTTATTCTCTGTTCTTTGTTACGAGCAGTTTTAAATTGCATTAGAGGCCTCAGGTTTTGCAGCACTCGTCGTCCCTTATCGTGCAGGGCAGGGAAAACAAACACTGCTGAGCTCCCTACCCAGTGACTCATTCAGGGGAGAAATTTTACACTGGGGGATTGGATTGGCTCTTGGTCAGCCCACATGCAAGGGCCTGAGCATTCCTTCAGCTGGAAGGGGTGATAGGGCTGGCAGGGAATGCCAGGATAACAGAGATTTGCTTTGGAGAACTAAACTAAAATAGTCAGGGGACCAAAAAAGGAAAAAAAGAGAACCAGATTTCAAGGATATAATTAGTCACTAAGATATTTGCATTTTCATGTTCAGTCACACAGGTAGGGGATTAAATGCGCATTAATCATTGAAAAGTCTCAGGATAAATATTTAGATACATGGAAATGATCTCCAGATTTCTATTCCAAGACAAAATACTTAAGAGGATATTGAGAAATGGCCAATATCCAGAACAGTTGCTGAGAAATGAGTAAAAGCTAAAGTTCAGTTTTACAACAGGATGTGCTGTTAGCCCTGCAATGCCTGTGAATAACCCCTGGCTTCAGTGGATTTACAGCCTGACCTGAAGAGTACTCAGGTTTCTGCTTGTCTTCTGCACAGGAGCACCCTTCAGCCTTCTTCATACTCAGCAGAGGTGTGGAAATTTATTTTTGTGTTTTTGCTTTCACCCAGAATTTTTTGTTTCACCACAAAAACATTTATTTCTACTGAGAATCTCTGGAAACACCCATAGCACCTCCCCACCCACCCCAGAAACTTTATATCTGCACTCCCAATGGTAATAAAGTGGGGTTTGCTCCTATTTGACTCTCCATATGGCCATCATTAATTCTGTTATCATTCCTCAGTGCTCTGGGCACCCTGTTTTCCCAGTCACTTTTATTATATTAGAAAAAGCCTGAGCACTTTGCAGGTAGATAACATATTTCAGCCACTTTGTCCAGCTGCCTTAAGTATCACAACACTCCATGGAGTTCAGCCCACTGATTGAAAAGTAAAGAAGGAAGTTTGTTGACATGGTCCAGGAGTAAGGAGCACATTAAACAGAGAAGGGAGAATAAAAGCCACTTGTTCTGAGTCACAACCCTCTTATCCAGGGCACACAACATTCCCCTGTCCTTACCTGCCAGGGGTACTGCAGGTGTGGGGAAGTTTCTGTCACACTCCTGTGCTTCCCTACATTGCTGACTTCAGCAGTAGGCTTTGTCCAAAATCTGAGGCGTTTCACACCTGAATTTCACCATTTTAAACACCACTTAATTTTAGCTGAGCAGCAAAGCTTTGTCTTTTGTCAATATGTAATAAAGGGTGTTGTTTCCCTGGTTTTTGTTGTGCTTTCCCCACTCCTTTCTCAGTGGATTTGAAGTCACTGTTAATCTGGTTAAACTGAAGTTGGTTAAAAATCCAGCTAATGAATAAAACTCAGCAGCAGTACACACAGTCTTCCTGGAAGATTCCTGCACAGTTCTCCCCACCCCAGCTCCAGCCTTCATGTATCAGTGGCAGCCTGTTATCCATGCTGGTATTTGCCCAAAAAGCTGCCCCTGAAGCGAGCAGGTGTTGAAATGCTCCCACCCTGTAAGGAGGGAAGGTGGCAATTCTCTGCAGGTGTCCAGCCACATGCAGAGGGCTGGGGACACCTGAGCAGGGCTCAGCTCTCACACAGGAAATGTGCCTGCTCCCCTGGCTCCCTGAGCCCAGCTGGAAAGGGAGACAAAACAGGGCACCAGGTGGCTTTCTCTAAAAGCACAGTCTTCCTTCTTCCCAAGGAAAAAAAACTCGTCAAAGAGACTTACCTCCCATTCCCAATTTTGGGTCAGCTAGCTAGTGGCCCATCCCAGGGCAACTCCTGCAACCAGGAGCATGCCAGACTTCTCCAGAGGGCTCCTCTGGCCTCTGGAACATGGCCCACCACCACCACAGCATCCTCTGCAAGGACTTTTGTCTCTCTCTGTCCTGAGGAGAAGAGTGGCCAGACCCACAGCCCTGGGAAGTGAATCCTGCAGGCTGATTATCCTGCTCCCAGCCCAGCATCTGCATGGCCGGGGTCACAGTTTTCCTCTTTTGGTGGTTTCAATTAAAGGTAAAACTTTCCCTGGTTGAAAACAGGTTTTTGCATGTTTTCATTTGTTAGCTGTCACACAGCCAGATCTCAGGCTTTCATCAAAAGCTCTGTGGCACTTGTTATGCCAGCTAAAGCACCCACTCCAGGAGATGTGTGAGTTTATGGACATTTCAGCCTTCTTTTGATCACTTCACTCATTTTTTCCTCATTGCTATGAAATAGGTTTGCTTTAACTCTTACCTTGGATATTTTAGAGCATTTTGAAATAACTTTTTGTCAAGAAAAAACACATTCTGTAAAAAATATTGTATGAGGTTTCTGACTGAAGTCTCACAAACAGCAGAATAACTCCACCTTGGTCCTGTGAAATGACCTTTGCTTCTAACTGAAAGAGTAAATCTCATTACTGTGTATTAAGAATGTTTAAAAATCAATAATTTTATAAATAAATGGAAATGAAAAAGGTAAAAGCATAGATCAAATATATCAGAATACCAAATAACACCCCAACAAGCAGTGAAAATATTGAGACGGAATCTTCTACGTACTGGTTTATTACACATGATTTTGAATGTATCTGGTTCATCATAGTAATGTCTCTAGGTCAGAATCTACCAGCATATTAGAAAACAACAAAAAGAGTTTTAAAAAAGAGGAAGACAACTGAAACCACTTGCAGGTGTTGGATCCAGTACTCAAGCTGTGGCCCAAGCTGGAGGATGATATTTTTAGCAAGAAGAAAAGTTTGAAAGTGTTTGAACTTCTTAGCTCCCAAGTTTTTAGCCGTACTAAGCTTTTTCCTTAAAACAAGTATTCACAAATCCTTCCTACCTGATCATCTTCAAACATTTTAAAACTCTTTATAGACTTGATAATCTTGAAAATATAACATAACTGATTTCCAAAGTCCTATGGAACATCCCACAGTGCAGAGAAAAAGCCCTTCTCCTACTTTAACTAATCACTAAGCTGTGATTATTAAACCAGGCTCAAGATTGGGGAGTTTGGGACTGGGAATTCATGGGACTGTTTCATACCATATTATCAATTTTCCATGTAATGACTTCTCCCATGATCCTTTCATCCATGTTTTTTTGCTGTGTGGTACTATGCTCAAAGCCATAGTGTTTTCTAAATTTTAAATCTTCTCACCTTGCCTGAAACAACTCTTTTTCCCTTTGCTGTTAACTTGTATTTGTCCTGGAGCTGGAGGTGTCTCCTTCAAAGCTCCCCAGCAGGATCTCAAACTCCCTGCAGCACAACTACCAGGTATCCAGCAGGTCTCCACAGATCCAGCACCTCCCTCCTCAATTTTGCGGGTCTCCTCAAAGAAGCTGGACAAAAATGGGCATTTGCATGTTTTCAGCAGCTTTGCACACTGGCTGGAGCAGCTGTTGCATTGTGGAGCTGAGGATGGACCATGCAGGACCCAGGTTTGCTCAGTGAAGCCTTGCAGGAGGAGGCTGGGGAGCCCCAAGCAGAGACCCTATCACAACATCATTAAATCATAGAATGGTTTGGATTGAACTGGACATTCAAAGGCCATCTAGTCCAACTGCAATGAGTAGGGGCCTCTTCAATTAGATGAGGTTACTCAGAGCCCCTCCAACTTGGCCCTGAATGTTTCCAGGAATGGGGCATCCACCACCTCTCTGGGCAACCTGTTCCAGAGTTTTACCACCCCCACTGTAAAAAAATCTTTTCCTTATTCTTCATCTGGCCCTAAGCCTGGCACTGATGGCTGCTACACAGAATTCTGCCCTTTCTAAATACATGAGCTGATTAAAAGTAACACCTCTAGTGAGACCTGAAACTCCATCTTGCCCCCAACAGATCAGCGTTAGAGGAGCTGCCCAGCATCTCTGAGCCTTGGAGGGAGGATATGGTGCCTTCCCCATCAGTCCCTGCCCAAGGAGTCACATTCTGGAAAGTTGCTCCATTTCTGATGTGCTCAGCCTCCTCCCTGGCCCTGCTGCAGCACAGGGACTCAGCATCTTCAGAAATACCCGAGGTCTGGGCATACAGAGATGGCATGAGAGATGCTCAGCTCAGCTTCTTGGAGTTTTTCTTCCTTTTTTCCATTACTCAGTCTCAGGAGACTCAACTCATTTCCAGAAGGAATAAATGCATGCCAGGGGGATGCATATAAAGTGTAATGATTAACCATTACAGATAAGACACAAACAGAGCTGTCTCCAGGTGGGCTGGCAACCAGCAGCATTGCACCCAGCTCTATTCCCATCTGACAGCCATCAGCCAGGGGACAGTGCTGGAGGTCAGGCAGAGGAGCCCTCCTCACCAAGGTACTTGGGGGGCTGGGTGTGGGGCAGCAGCCTGACAGCCCCAAAGCCAGCCTGCTTTAGCTGTCTGGAGGAAGAAATGCATTCTGCAGAGGCAGAGAGGGGAGCTCCTGGGTGGTGAGCCTGCTGCAGACAAGGAGAAACTCCTCACAGTCCTGGAAGGGGCAGCAGGAACTAGGGAGATCTGCACTCAGCCATGGGAGCTTTAGATGTCCACAGGGCACGGGGCAGCCAGGAGGGTCAGAGGGTGCTGCCATTCACTAACCTTTTACAGTCCAACACACACTCTGGGGGCAAGTCTCCCTTCCTCAGGCACCTTTGGTCCCAGCCTGCCTCTTCCTCTGCCCAGGACACCTGGAGGAGGGTGACAGTGCCAGGCTGTGCCAGCAGCTGGCAGTGCCCAGCCTGCACCCCAAACAACCCTGTCACCCCACAGCAATTCCTGTGAGTCCCACTTCAATCCACCTCCACACTGCTGGACTGAGGCTCTTGGAGCTCACTGGGTTTGCACCCCCTTGCAGAGCACTGGGGGCCTGCTCCTCATGGAATTACATCCCATCCTGTGTTAATCAGAGCCCTGCTCACTTCACACACACACACACACACACACACAGAGTTCCATTTTACCTGCTTTAAAACTGTGCAGTGTGAGGGGACACCAAATGGAAATTGTACCAAAAGCTGTGCAATGCATTAGTGAATGTTGTATATTCTAGGATGGGTGGTATTTACTCCACAAATGCAGCCCAGACTGGGATATTAAAATATTTTGTAGAGAATCATGATATATAACTAAAACCTGCAGGTGCACAAACAGGCAGCCAAAAGCAAGCTGGGGGAAAGTGTTAATAGAGACCCAGAAGTGGCAATTTCCCTTCTTGCCCTGGCCTCCTGCTGGATTGGGATATTGGGAAGACACAATGCCCCTCTTCTGTTCTGCAAATGTGGCTTGGCAAAAGTACAGAAAAGACTTTGCCAGTCAGCAGAAGGAGGTACAGCAGCAATCATGGCAGGGACCTTTGGACATCCTTGAGAACTTTCTGGAGAGGACTTAGGCAGGGAGGAGGAGTGACCTCTTCTCTTTAGCCCCATTTTTCTGTCTTTTCTCCTCCCTTCTCCTTGCCCTGTTCCGTCCCCAGCCCTCTCACTTGTGAGGAGGCTGAGACAGAGACTTGCTTTATTCATGCAAAACATTTGAGAGGAGAAAGAACTGAATTACACCAAATCCACTTCATGCTCCCCAAACATTTTCTTTCCAGCACACCCACCTGCTGTGTCCTGGAAGCAGCAGCAATGCTGTGTTTGGCACTGGAAACACAGGCACCAAAAGGATCTCTCTGCTTGTCTGGGCAGACAAGACTTGTTGCACACTGTAAAGGAAAGCTTCAAAAAGTTCAAAAAGTTCAATGGTTTGCAAAACTGCTTCCCTAACCTAGTTAGGATTTTTTTTAATTTTATTTTTTGCCCTCAGAGTATCATTTGTTTGTATCTATTTGTCCTGGATAATGTTATGAAAAACTTTGAAGGCAGCAGCTGGATTTCTAGAGGAAGAAAAGAAGATACAGGGTGAAATGTGCCATGGATGAGATCTCAGTGCTACCCATCCTCCTGGCCTGTTATGCTGCAAACCCACTGGCATGCCCAAAAGATATAAATATCTAGAGGTTCATCAGCACTTTATTGGGGGGGAAAAAGATAGTCCAGCACCAGCACACTTGTTATTTTCATCTAGGCAACCAGGAGAGAAAACTGGGATGGATGTGAGGGAGCCCACCAAGGATTACTAATTTAATGTCCAGAGCACCCAAAGGTGTGAGGCTTGGAGGAAAGTGCCTCAATTTGCCTCTCCTCCATTTACTCCATGCTGCAAGCTTAATTTCCAGCACAGGAAATGAAATGCTCTTAGCAGCCTGACAGAAATAATGGAAACCTTCAGGGTTCTGTGGGCTCAGTGCCAGCAGAGCTCCCCAAATTGTGCTCTGCTCCCCATAGATGCATTGGGTAGGGCTGCCCTGGGTCATGGATGAGAAGGAATTTTGGAGTCTACCTCTAAGAGCCCAGATCTGGAAACTTTTTTTGCCACAGAGGTAACTTTTTTTCTCAGGGAGTTAGCGTAAGCAAGCTGCACTTCAACTTCCTTACAACTTCAGTGCTGAAAGAGCTGGAATCTTATCAAAATCCCAGCAGTGTACTTTTAATGAGGTTTTTTTCCTGGGGGAGGCCAGCTAGCAGGCAGGAATGGGCAGTTTTCTCCCACAAGGCAGGTGAAGGCAGGCTGAGGGCAGCCAGTCCAGGGGCTGATGCAACTTTACCATCAGGAGATAATAAAGGGATGCCCGCCCGCCCTCACCTCCTTACCCAGGCCTGGCCAGGCAGGGTCACTTCACAGCAGGTGCAAGATCTACATCCAGATTACTTTTGTGGCTCTCTTCAGCGTTCCCTAACGCAATGTTTGCCATGTTTTGTGAAACGAGTGTTTGTGGAAGAACCAGGCTTTTGGTGCAGATACACAGAGCGAACGCTGACCCGCAGTAGGTGTTTCTTTTATCTGCTCCCTCGCGTGCCCCAGCTGTTCCCATGCCAGCTCCTCAAGGACACAAATCTGTCGCAATCTCCACCAAGCAGTCCCAGTTCTGGAGCCCAAAAGGACAGAGAACAATTATCTGCCTTTTGAGGTCCCCCAGAGCAGCCTTTGGGGTGCTGCACCCCTCTCAGCTGATTTTCGGGGTGCCAGGTTCTTAGGGCCTCCCAAGATGTGCAGGTGGTGCCGGTGCTTCGCTCCCCTTCCCCAGGGGAAATCAGAGGCAGGAAATTATATGGCTGCTACACACACTCCCACACCCTGCAGAATCCATCCTTCCATGAAAATGCCAGAGAGATTTAAACAGCTTGCATAATTTCAAGAGGAAGTAGCGAGAGTAGAAATAAATATACATTGTAATTGTATAATATTGCTGGGTTCAGAAATGAAATAATAAAAAAAAAGAAGGAAAATATAGTTAAAAAAAAAGCTGTGTGCTTACAAAGGTAACCAGATCTGCTGTCAGCTCTTGGAACCAGATAGGACTGGATCCACAGAAAAGCATGGCCCATGATCCAAGGGAGTGGTGCCACGCTGCTCCCAGCCCAGCACTACTGGGAATGGTAATGACTGCTTCTCTGGGGACAGCCACCAGTGCCACCCATTGCTCCAGGCAGCTGCTGGCACTCCAGGGGTTTAGTAGAAGTTACAGTGAATGGACATGGACATTATGGACAGACAACCTCAAAAAATGCCCGCTTTGAGAATTTTTTTTCTGAAATTACTTTGTGCTCTTACCTTGTGTTTTAAATGATCCAATGCTCACCTGCATGCATTAGGCAGGGTGTGGAAATTTTACTTAATAACTAGTGTAACCAATGCAATAAAATTGTCTTCCAAGTTCCAAGGTGAAAAAAAGAGCTTAATCTCCAGTTACCAGTGAACACAGAGAAGCACAGTGCCCTCAATCACTCAGAGATTCTTTCCCCATGGATTTTCCCATTTAAGATAGCACTTCAGGAGAGAGTTCCCACCCGTTCTGTACACCTAAAATAAATGCCAGTGGGCATTTTCTGGGGTGAAGTACAAAACCTTTAGGGCTGCAGGAGGGAAAGGCTACACAGAAGTCAGGTGCCTGGTGACCCTGTGGCAGAATGTACCATTCTTGGCAGAGGCGAGCCCCTGCAAACAAAAGGAGCATCAAATGCAGGAGTTTGCATGCTGTGATGACATTCATCCCAGCAGGGCTCTGCTCCTGAGGAGAGCAGGCACCAGGAAATTATGTGCAATACATTTACCTGATTTACAGCTCTCTGCTTGTGCAAGCCCACTGTCAGCTCCAGTTACTTTACAGCCAGCAGCAGCTTCAAGGCACTTAAAGGTTTATTTTCCAGCTCACAATATGCATAAAAGGTGGGAAGGAAGTCTAAAAAATCATGGGTTTAAGGGGAAACATCACTTCAAGAAGGAAATTGCACATAACCCCATAAGAAAGAAGAGTTTAACATGTCCCTTGGAAGAAGATCTCCCATCCCAACCCAGGTACCAAGGAACTGAAAGAGGGGCTGCTGGGGGCACTGGGCAGTGGTAGCCCCCTTGAGCCCATGGCAGACTTCAGTTAGAATGGAAAGGGTGGAATGGATACCATCAGCAGGTGGCATTTTCATCCAGGATAGCAAGAATCTGCCTGTTGTTACCCATCCCCTTAACCTGTGAACACATAAAGGAGAACCAGCATTAATATGAATTTATCTGGAGGAAAACAGCAATTGTCAGAAAAGCACTGGCAAGCTTGGGTGAGGAAGATGTAGATCCAGTCAACACACAAGTCTCAGGTTCATACATTTTGAGAAAAATGTGAAATCATTAAATAATAATTGTTTCTCATTACACTGCATCATAAGGAAATACAACACATCTCTTAATGTGCAAAACTTGGAGTTAATTTTTAACTTTCCTTCTTTATCTACCTCTGAGCCGAGCTCAGACTATCACAGTGGGCACATCTCCAATTTCTGCTTATAATTTTGAGTCACCCTTCACATGGCTCTTTTGCTCTCATACAAAGACCAACTTTGAACTTTGTGCATTACCAAGTTTCCTTCACTGTGACTTGCTTCTCTGTAAAAAATCACCCAGACTGAGGCATTTTACTTCCAATGCATTTACATTTTAGCTTCCTTAAGCCTGGTGACAACCTCACTGAGCTGCAATTTGGACAACCTTCAAAGCTGAGGGGAACAAATGTGACTTCTGCTGCCTGTATCTACCATCTTTAGTTGAAATCCTTGCTGTGCCTGTGGTTGAAGCACTAGGAAGTGTCAGAGTTTACCACAATTCCTAGATAAGTTGGAGCAGAGGACTTTCTTCACATCTCTTCCATCCATTAGAGGGTGCATCTGTATCTCCTTATTGCTAAAATTTCACCATAGCTGGACTTCCCAGGGGGTTTCTGCACCCTTTCCATCTTCATCAGACTCAGTAGAGAGAAAAAAACTCCAAGATTTTTTTTTCAGTTTAATTTCTGATTTTCTCAGATGTAGTTTGGTTGTTTTGTTTTGTTTGTTTTGGTTTTTGTTTGTTTTTTGTTTGTTTGGTTTGTTTTTGTTTTTTTTTTCTCTAGAGTGGAACATGTAACTTATTCACTACCAGGACATCCAAGGGCTCCACTTAGAGCCAGGCCACTCTAAAAATCATATTTGAACATGTAGGAAGAGACAATTGCTGCCTCATAGCATGTACAGCTGGGATATCTTCTCTAAACCATTGACACAGAACTGTTTGCAAGACCCCACTCTCTTGTTTGCTCTTGTTGGAGCTCTGAAGATGTGCTCTAACTGTAGAGGGGTTAAAGCACCAGCAAGGACCCTGTGGTAGCCAGAGAGAAAAGCCCTCTGCTGAGTGTTTTTCCCTGCATCTCTATCAGTGCACAGGGAAGATCTCTACATCCCCAGGTCAGAGACCTACACGGGCTCCACATCCCTCTCCACAGCAGGCACAAAGCCCTCCTGCCCTCTTGTCCCTGGCAACAAAACCATGGGGAACAAATTTGGTTCCATCCCATGCTTCCACTTCCATGGACTTCTCCTGAGCCCCTTCCTCCTGGCTGGGATCTGGCAGCTCAGGAAGCACTGTGTGCTACAGCAAAAGCCAGATATTTGGTCTTGACAAATTCAGCATGAAATAATTTTAAACCAGCATAATAAAAATAACACTTAATGAGAGACCTACACACAATTTTTACATAATGCAACATTTTTTTTGAGTACAGCTCAATGCAAGTACCACCTAAGCCATTAAAATTGAATTACTAGCACAGAAATGCACCCTTTGCCATGCACATAAGTAATTAGTCTTGTATTTTGAATATGGAATATTAATAAATAAAACTTAGCACCTATGTTGTGACTGTGTTTCAAACCGCTTTTAAAATTAATTAACTCTCAGCAGCTTGTGTGAGGCAGAAAAACATTTTTAGCCTAGTTTTTACAGACTGAGGCGGAGAGCTTTCTCCAGCCTGCAAGCTCCTTGGGCAGCATCACCAGCGAGCTCTTTAAACAGCACTTTTAACTCCTGGAGCTCAGATTACTTTGCAAAGGAAATTGGCTTCCTTTCCTTGAGATGAAAGGAGCCAGGAGGAGAGGAGAGCTGTCAATTCACAATCCTAGATGTGTTTTATTTAAATCCCTGGGGCTCCAGTGACGCTTGCCAGGTCCCCAGGCCTGTCCCCTTGGCTGCTGACAGGCACAGGGACGTGAGGAGGGTCTCTCCCAGCAATTACAGCCTGGAACAAGGTGGGCACAGGGCAGATGCTCCAGGCCCTGGACAGCATCCCCTGGGTCTCCTGGCAACAGACCTCAGTGGAAGCAGGATCCTGAGCTGTCAGGCTCCCACAGGGGACTGCAATTTTAGCAGAAATCGCTGTGCATGCATTCCTATGGTTATTATCTGGTTCCTCTTGGCCAGGAACCAGAAACCTCTGGTCTCAGGCAAGGTGCAGCTCTCGGGCCCTGGAGGCTCAGACCTGAGCTGTGACTTGGGACTGGCAAATCCTGAAGAATCTTCCTGGGGCCAGATGCTCCAGGACAGGAGATGGGACAGCTTTGAGGGCTCCTCCAACCTGCTACAGAGTGGCAGGGCAGGAGGGGAGCCCCAGGCACCCTCCTTGGTCATTACCCAGCCCTCAGACAGGCTGCTCTGCCTGGACACAGCACACAGCTGATGATGCATAGGAACCTGGGGCCAAGAGGTGAGATTAAAGCATCCCCAGCCCTCTGTGGGCTCAGTGAGGAGCCCTGGAGCACACGTGAAGGCACAGACACAAGCTGCCCTCCTGGAGACCTGCCAGAGTGGAGCCAGCTCCCCGAGCCAAACCCGGGGCAAAAGCCAGGGTTGTTTTGGTTCACTTCTGTTTGCTGAAAGTAATTCAATGGAAGAATTAAATATAAAGGGCTTGTAGGATTGCTGCTGCCAGGTGACAAAGGCCGTTTTAAGGAAGGCCATGGCCTGACCTGGCCTTACCTCACCTTGCTGTCAGGTCTTCCCCTCACATCTCCCACTCTCACACCAACCCTCTCTCCCACTTTCTGGCATGTTACTTCCTCCAATCTTGGCCCTGTGTGGTGTGTGCTGAACTCAAGAAAACACTGTCTACACCTGATAAACTCCACACAGTCAGGTAGCAATGGGCTGACTGGTCTGGTGCTGGTTACTGGCAAAAATAAGTTGTCCTTTGTAGCAGCATCTCAGTCCGAGTAAATGGTCCTTGTAAAGCACAGGGAGTTCTACATGGACACAGGTTTGATGGTCCTTGTAAAGCACAGGCGATTCTGCACAGCCACACATTTGATTTAACTTCAGTCTTGCAGGGGAGGGAAAAGCTGTGGAAGTTATAAATATTCTGCAGATTTCTGCAGTGGGTGATTATGTCACAGGGACTGACCCCCTATTGTCACCGCCCTGCTCTCCGCAGGAGCTCAGGTATCAGTGGGATGTTTGGTACTTGAAAATCTGTCAGCCAAGCACAGCCAGTGAGAGCCAGAAAAGGTCAGCAAGTTCCTCAGTGTCAGGAGCTGATGAGGGGTGGAAGGAGCCCCAGAGCAGTGGGTCACCTCCAGTCACCACCTGCACACTCTCTCGTCCACAGCAACAGGTGATTTCTCTGCAGCAGGCACATGGGGAGGCACTCACCTGCTTCCATCTCAGCTGGGACCAACAGGCCAGGAGGCAGCTCAGATGCATTTTTCATAAAAGGAAAGAAAAACCAACCAAAGAAATAAAGCAGGAGAACCCCCTCACATTTAAAGAGCAAAACAAAGCCCCAGAAGACTTTTGGTGGTTTTCCCAGCACCTCCAGTGGCTCTTGGCTTCTGGCCAGTCTGGGTGAACAGGAGTCATATTCTGCAGTCTCCTCTCCTCACCAGAGACTGCACTGGCAAGACCTTATGGTACTCACATGTCACATCTCAACTGTGCCTTAATTTGTAGGGAAAAACCCAAAACCCACCATCACTACCAAAAACCCCCAAACAAAAACCCCCAAACTAACAACAAAAAAATAAAAACCAGAAAACAACAACAACAACAACAACAACATTCCCAAATAACTAATAGTAATAAAAGATTTTTAAAAAACCCCACAGGCGTCCTCTGAGAGCAAGTCCCAGCAGAGCCCACAGGTCTGTCAAGCAGTTCAAGCAGTACATGGGACCAAAGCCAGAGGCTACTGAGGGGAAAAACCCAGAGGGTCCCTCTCTTCTGGGCTCTTCCTCACTTGGCAGATTTGCTGAGGTTTAACAGCAGCAGCGTGTAACAGAGTAGTAGCTGCTCCCTCCTCCAAATGATCATTTAGCCCAGGCTTACCAAGCCATTCATTTCATGCTTATTAACCTTTAGAGTATTGTTTTGTCCAGACTGCCAGACAAATTAACTTTTAAGAGGGGTCTATATGGATATCTGCAAACTCCCTTAGACACAAAGCAACTCTTAAGGAATATTTAATGAAATATGTAACAGCCAGTTTATCTATCTATAAACTAACACATCGTTCTGGACAACAACTCACTGGAAGTGCTGTGGGTAATTCTCAGGGAAAAAAAAATGTATCTAAAGAGGCAAATAGGGAAGAAGAGCAAGACAGACAGATACATCTGCAGAAGTGCTCTAAAATCCCCGTGCCAGATCCCTGCACAGTGCACCGAGCCCAAGCATTGCTGGAAGGAGGTGGCAGTTCCAGGGGGCTTGGATGACACTCATTTGTCACTGTGGAGAAGCCTGTGGAAAGCAGATTCCCTAAAAATTGCCCCAGAGATTTTCTCTCACCACATACTTGCATGCAGGCCAAGTCTCCCTCTTAACATACTTTGCCTTTTGTCTTGTTTTTCTGACTTCCAACAACAACCCAAATAAACCTCTGGAAACAATGAAAGCATTAAAGGAAAATGTCATGCCTATCAATAAATGCCTTTGTGGCCGTGGGAGCAAAGAAGCATGATGTCACTGGGGGGAATAGCTTAGAAAGTTCCATTGAGAAAAGGGATCTGCCTTTAATAGATGCAAAACATCCCAAAATATGCGCTGTGCCACCCAGATATCCAGGAGAGCACTGAGCTGTGATGCAGCACAGGCCAGGAAACTGATTTAATTCAGAAATTACAGAAGAAACTTGTGCTTATTTGCCACAGACACAGGGAGGTGATGAGTGCAGGGTTTAATTCTGTGGGCAAAGATATGGAGGGGAGCATTCTCCAAATACTGAGACATAATAACAGCCCCTCGAGGTGAAATGCTGAGGCTGGGTGAAGCTCTGCAGCTGAGCCCTTTGCTGGGCTGTTGAGTTACACTGTAGGACTTTGCATGAAATCAAATAACAAGTTTGCTCCTCTCACCTTGGCTGCCTGAGGGACCTCTGTTGGTATCAAGTGCATGACGGAGGGATGAGTCTCTTCTCCTGGTGACAGAGATGTTCATTTTCTTGCTGACTTTGTCCTGAAGTGGACTGGAAACAGCAGCCTGGTCCCTTGGGGCTGGGCAGTGGTTCAAAAAGCCACCCCTGTCCAGCTTCCAGCTCCCACCCTTTAGTGGCTGAGCTATTTTAAGTGCACACTTTCTGGCTGGTGGCTCTCTGTACAGACAAGAACACTGGATTGAGATCAAATAACAGGATTTTGAATGTGAGAACCACTGTGATGGTTAATTTTGAACCCAGATGTTACCCTCCTGAAATTCCTGGGAGGGTGAGATCTGAAATTCTGCAGCTACAGAGGTCCAGAGGTGAGTCGGGGCTTCAGTTCAGGGCTGGGTAAATGCTGCTGTAAAACACTTAACCATCTCTTCAGCTCACTAAAAGCCTGAGACTTCCCCACCTGGGAATAAGAGTGAAAAAGCAGAGTTCCAGACAGCAAGGTCCTGCAAAGCTTTCTGGTTTTTCTCTCTACAGTCACCCTCTTCTAAGGAACAACTCTGGAGGAAAATTAGATCAACTTACAGTGTTACAACAATCTTTATATTGAGAAAGTACTGGCTCCTGGCAGACTGTGCTGGGATAGAAAGTAATTATGGCCCAAACCCACGACCTACTGGGCTTTTGCTGTTGCTGTTGATGAAAGGCATTAGCAGGTATGAAACAAGGTGAGCAGAGAGCCTGCCTGCCTCTGGGGTCATCCTCCCTCTCTCATTTGCAAGACAGCAATTTCCTGCTGCCAGAGGCACCACAGGTCACAAACAGAGGAAGACAGCTCCAACTAGAGCATCGGGAAGTGCTAAGGAACAATTTTGTTCTGGGAGAAGCGGTGGTTTGAAAATGTCAGCGCAGGGCTCGGAGCGTGTCCGCACTGCAGAGAGCAGCGCTGCCAGGGACAGCTGAGCTGGCCCTGAATGAGCAGCTGGCTCGGGAAGGACACAGCCTCAAACACAGGTTAAGTCCAGCTGACAGGGACCTGAAACTGGCAGCAGTGCAGAGCTACATCCTGTCCCCTGTGTACCCAAGCCGTGGGTCAGGTCTGCTCGCTATCTGCCGCAGTCTCTGTCCTGGGAGCAGGCTGGCACATCCCGTGGCTCCCTGCTTGCCTGCAGCTTGCCTTGTCATCTCCCCAAGGCCACTGCAGGGACTGCTGTGGACCTGCACCTCCTCACAGCATGCAGAGAGGTGCTCCCTTCCCTCTGCTTGGGTGCTGCAAATCCTACTGGCCCTTTCATCAGGATTGATTGTTTCTGGCTCTCCTCCCCCAAAAGTTGAGTTGTTACAGCTATAATCCACTGAATGCTCCTGTTTATAAAGCAAAAGCAAGCACGGCTCACATTTCCAAAGCATAGCTGGATCTGGTTTAGAGAAAGAGCAGTGAAGTCATAAAAACTTACTCTATCATTAAATTCAGCTGTCCCAGTTCGGGCAGGCTTGGGAAGCAAAACAGTTGAGGCTGAAGTTAACCAGACCCTTTTCAGGGTAGATTTGTGCTTTGAAATGCTACAATTTCTGGTTGTTAGGGTTCCTTCACAAGGCTCCTGTGCAATGCTAACACGTGAAGGGTCACACCAAATGGGTACCATATGCTGCACAGGCACAGTTTCCTCTCAAGGTTTTCATTAGTACATTTTTTATTTTTTTTTCTTTAATTCCCTAGGCTGTTGTTGGAAGTAGGTGTAGTTGCGTTGATGGGAGGAATTCCACCTGTTCAAATCAGGTTTTGAGGGAGCTGGACATAATTTTTTATGTTTCCTGATAAGCATTCTGCCCCTTGTCCCTCCAAGGAGTGGTAGTCATGTTTCTCATTTCCTTGCACATCCCCAAAGTACCCATGGCTGTGCTGCACAGGGCTAAGGCAACACAAGAGCCCTCTGCTTACTTAACAGAAGAATGTAAATGAATGTCAGTCTCACCTCTAATGTCACACAAGAGTCAACACAAGAAGATTATATTCCACCAAAAGCCTTGGCCTGCAGGTCACTGTCCCCCTGCCAGCCTACTCTGGCTATTCCAGGAAAGTCAACAGACCTCGACCGGTCATCTCTTCCAGGTGGGTCAACAAATGATACCACTCAGTTCATTTAGACCTTTTAAAAGCATAGCTGTTCCAACTGGGAAAATATATACTGAGCAAATTTCATTCTAGCTCAGACACGCTTAGACAAATTAGAGTACAAAGTTCCTCTGCTTGTTTTGTTTGTCCACAAAAGCATTTACAAAAAAAGGCTAATCCACATCATTTACTGTACTAAGATGGTGAATCTGCTAATTCTATGTTTAAGTTTCTAATTCTGAGTTTCTACACATGATGAAGAAAGATTAGCTGTCACAATTTGTGGACTACAATCAAAACCTGTAGCTTTTAAACACTTTCTTATAGGGCTCCTGAGTTTTGGCCCAAGTTGCAAGTTCAAGAGATCTTTCCTCAGTGAAGTTGTGGATCAGATGTAAGAGCCAAATTAATGCAAACAAAAGGTAGCAGGTCAGGTAACTTGCAGAATAAATGTTTGGGAACCCACTTTCATTACTCTTTACACAGACAGCTTTATTTGGACGTACCTGGTCTGAACAATTCAAAACCACATTTCTTATTGTAAGGGAGGCAGAGCTGGGCTCAGAGAGGTTCAGGATGAGAAGAAATAAAAGACTATCTTTAGAGTAATGCATTCTGTTTCCCAGCTAGATCTGTCCTTAGGTCTTACTAAGGACATGTAGAAAGTGTTATAACTCCCATTCCATGTGAAGCACAGTCTGGTCCGACGTTAACAGCATTCTGCTCACAGCCATGGTAACTTTGCCTGGCTGTTCTAAGATTTTTCTGCAGCCACTGGAAAAATGTGAATTTTAATATTCCACCTGAATATAACAGAAATATGAATACCAGAAGCTCTCGAAGCAGAACTCATCCTTGGGCTCGTGAGTGGAAGTGATGGCTTTCTTGACTTCGTACACTGTTGAAGATTCAACAAATTTCCCCTTCAATCTCCACATACTCCAGAGAAGGATTCCAAAAAAGATGATACTTGAATTTCCCTAAAGCTTCACATTTTATGGAACATGTAGTACAAAGACTGAGAACCGTGGCTTCAGCATGATTGTGTTCACATCCAGTGAGGGTTGCTCTGGATGGAGGATGAGGAAGAAATCGAGGAGATGTGTGGGAGGTACACAGGCACTCCTCAGTCCATCACTATATACTTACTGATTTTATGATCACTGATCAAATTCAGACTAACTCTAAAATTCTGGATTAGATTGCTTCGGGACTTCCCTCAGCCCTTAAAAAATTTTCAGGTATTTCTTTTTAAATCATGACTAATTACAAGATGTGAGCTGATGCACAACAACTCTGTCTTTTTCTGCAGCCATCTTACTCTTACCCAGCCTTGTTTATTTAATGGTGTCTTAATCCAAGCTAATCACGTCCCTAGCAGCAAATTATGTTCTAAATGACAATGAATTATGTTAGCAGGAGGATAATCAGGAGAGAGCAATCCAATCACTTCTGGTTTTTTCAGCATACCTTAATCAAAAACAGCAGAGAAGAAGAAGACACATTGCAGAGCAGCAGATGAGAGGAGTAAGTATTGCTGAACATACCTGGACCTTCACTAAGCGTGAGGAGAGTGTAGGACCCTCCCATCAGAGCTGTGCCTTCAGCTTTGTACTGACTGCAGGGCAAGGGAGAGACGGCTCTGGAGGAAATGGGGGGAGGCATGAGGAGGGGGTAGAAGGAAGCTGGCTAGACAGTGTTACCTGGACTTGAAAGCACATTTAGGATCATGAATTAATGATAATTTATTAGTCCTGCACTAAGAGCCTGCACTAGCCTTCAGAATAGGTCAGGACAGGTTGAGTGAGGCTGGGGCTGAGCAGTGTTCCCTTGGCTGATGTGAGGAGTGGGAAGGTTCAGGAGGAGGAGCAGGATTGGTGTCCCCAGACTTGCAGCACCTCAGTGGAAGCTGAGCACAGCACCCTGCAGAGCTGTACAGCCCCTTCTCTCCCCCAAGGTGCTTGTTTTCCAGGGAAGCACTGTAGAAAGGATCCTGGTATTTATCAGCCTTTCCAGTGCCCCGACAGACAGGCCACATGTCAAACATGCTATTTACCAGGAAGCACTTCTATTGATTTTTTTTTATAAGAGAGTAAAATATTGGCAAAAGCTTCTCTTGCTCCTTATCATGAACATCAACACAGAGCAAATTTCATGCATTAGTCCCCTACTTTTTTGACAATAATGTAGAAGGCTTAAATAAATTCATTCATCTCGCAGCAATGTCGCTTCTGGAATAGCTGCTTTGTAGCAGTTATTCAGCTGCTGGGAAGTGACAGATCAGCAGCCAAAGAGCACAGCCAGTCCTGGCACTCAGAGGGGATTATCTGGGGCTAGAGGACTGCCCCATGCAAAAACAGATGCTAGCAACAATTTGCTAGTGATATGTCCTGTCCCACGGTTGAAAAGTACCCTGGGACCCTTTCTCCATCTGCTTGCACACAGCTCTCATTTGCTTCAGCCTGAACGATTCAAAAGTACATTTTGTCTTCAACAGTTTCATATCTGCCACAAACACCACAAGAAAAAAGGACAAAGCCTTCTCTGCAGTGGGAAAAGAACCTTAATGGACAGCTCTCTTTCAGCAAGCCTTAGGAAAAACAACATGCTTCTAAAAAGGCTGTAAATAAATTGAAATTCAGTCTAAGTGAATGCAGGCTGGTACGTTTTGGGTGGAGGGAGGAAAGCGAGGAGTACAAAGTAAGAGGCACTTGGAGTCATGAAAAAAGCTGAGAATCAATAAACAGACTGAAGAACAGTGAACAAAATGCACCAGGATTGAAAATGAAAATAAAAAAAGCCAAACCCTTCAGCCTTTGGGGAATTAGTGCTGCATATACAGCTACAATGGCCCAGGAAAACAAAAATTAAGGGATCTTAAACTGTCAGTGGCTGTGGCCAAAACCCCACACATCTTTAGTTCCCTTCTTTAAAAAAGAGCTGATATTTCTCATATCCTACTTTATGGCCCTTTAGGACTGGGATCAAACCGGGAAGAGCTGGGGTAGCAGTTTTCTGCCACTCTCAGGGGTTATGCCTGTCTGATGGGGTAGGAAGGAATACCACAAGAAGAGGAGGCTTGGGAAGGAAGTTTGTAACCATGAATTGTATACACTGAACACTCTCAGCACCATACCAAGTTTATAATAAAGACGTGTAATGGAATATATATTTATTCTGCTTCTATTTCTTTCTTCAAAATGCATTGCCATAAACCTGAAAAAAAACCCTCTTAAATCTTGGGATCCTGTTTGTCTACAATGCTCTTTTCCTGCTGGAGATGTGCTTTTTCAGGCTGAGCACAGGGAGCTCAGGCAGTGAAGCTCTAAACACCACTCCCATCGATTCCTGATACCATGCTGAGGAGAAAAATAAGATAATCTCACCAGACCCTGCTCATGTCATGAAAATGCACAGGCAAGAAGACAGAGCACATGGAAGAACACCTTGTCTTGGCACAAATGTCCCCCTGGATTACAGCAGGTTTCCTCCCAGGGATACCAGTTGCACTGCTGGTGCATGGGGTGAAGGGACAGGTCTGGCACTGGCAGCCCAGCTGTGGATGCTGAGCAGGTCTGGCCTGTCCCAGGAGCAGATTTCCCTGTGGTCTCTGTGTCTGACTGCAGTGGGTGGGAGCTGGAGCCTTCACAGGGGCAGTGATCTGGTACTGAGGGAGTGAAGAATCACAGAACCACAGAATATTCTGAGTTGGAAGGGACCCACAAGAGTCCAGCTCCTGATCACCTGAGCAAACCCCATGGGCTGCCCCAGGCACAGGTCTAGCTCACACTTTGGAGGAAGTTTTCCCTCATCCAAACACACTGCAGGGATCTCCCCAACCTTGCAGCAGGCAGGTCCCTCAATGCCTCCCTCAGAGGCATTCAGGCAGTCAGCTCTTGTGTACAGTGAACCTTTCTGAGGTTTGGGACCTGCTTCCTCCCAGGCATGGGACCAGCAGCCCATATGGCCCACACAGCTTGCTCTCCCTTGACAGGCAGCCCATGGCTGATTTTTCTTTCTGGAAAGAATGCCTGATCAGGAGTCTTGCTTTAAGCCTGTTTTTCAGGAAAAAAGAAAAAAAAAGCTCGCATGATTTACTCTGTGCATGTACAAATGCCTGGATCTCCCTTAGCAAGCTTTGAATCCATCAGCCCAGCTCACCAGGTTTGACAAAGATTGTCAAGTTGCTATTTTCCAGCTGCCCTTACTTGCTGGGCTAAGTGACCTTGGAGGTGGCACATGCCAGGGGACCTGTTGGAGTGTGTCACATTCCCCACGTGGACATTTCCCTCTCCTGGAAAGCTGGGGCTGGAGGGACATGGCTATGTTTTACCTTCCTACAGGGTGAGAGCAAATCTGTGGAACCCAGGAGTGCAGAGGCTTGGGGGTTTCACAGACACAGCCAGAGATACCTGGCTTCTGTGGGCAGTGTGGGAACAGACAGCTGGCTATTCATCTTCTCCCCAGGGTGAAGACTGAAGCACGAGGTCATGCTTTGCTGGCAGGGAACCAGAGAAAACATGGAGACAGACCTCATAGTGCCCCAGCTTCAAGAAGAGCTTCAGCAGAAGCTTTCATTTCCTTACATGTCAGAGTCAACCAACACCAAGACACAGATCTGTAATAACCATCTGGTCATTAGCTCTTTTACTTGCTACTTCCCATCCTCCCTACCCAGCCCCCAGCATGCTCTCTGAGCCCACTCCTGGGGTTTACAGCTTAAGAGGAAAGTATCTGCATAAAGTAATACATTTTATAGTTTGCAGTTATATTCTGCCCTGCACATCCTCACATCTGCCATGGGTTTTTCTCAAGGTCTCTGCTCTACAGGCAGGACTCTCATATTCCCTAGGATGTAAATCTGAAATCACAAAATGACCTCATGCATTTTTTTTTTGCTCTGGTTTCAATCTACCTTCCCATTTCCAGCATACTTCCAATACACAGAGTATATTTCCCTGTGTTCATTTTCAACTATTCTCTATTTCCATTTTTGTTTATTCCTTCTCCTTGGTCTCTCTTTTTGTCTGTCTTTTGTCTACCAGTCCTCCTTTCCTCCTTCTGTCCTATTTCAAAATCTTCCTATGAGCCAAGCCTGCTATCTGTAAAGAGTAATGCTGTCAGCTTTAGTAGGAGCTGAATTAACTCCCACGGCTTTCATCTTCCCAGCATTTTTTTTTTCCACTGCATCCTCTGTTCCCAGACAAAAAAATCCCAGTTCCTGCTTCCATTTTCAACTTCTTTGGAACTTACTTGAGCTTTTCTTTCCATTACTTACCTCACACCCTTCTGCAGCCCCTCCTTGAGTCTTTCCTGCTCTTTTCCCTCTCTCCATCTCACAGCAAACAATCTGCCTAATCTACCATCTCTGGCTACTGAGCATTTCAGTCCACACCCACCGCTGATGTATGGCAGCACCTAATGCATATTAAGATTAGGATCTCTCTCCTGTTCTCTCCCCTTTCCTTCACAAACGATGCCAAAAAAGGCTGCTGTGGGGTTTTGTTCAGTAGTTCTGCCTCTTCCTTCCCTGCTCCTCCCAAGCGCTGGTAGAGAAACAGTAAGCCAGTGGGTTACACAAAATTGTAATTAGCCTGTTAAAAACAGAAGAGATTTACTGTCCTGCTTTCTCTCCCAGAACACGACATGAAGCCTGATGTAATATCACCCAAATCCATGCAAGGACTGAAATGGAACTCCCCAGGAGCAGGAACAGACTCCGGGGAGAAGAGATTGGCAGAGGATGTGTGGGAAAAAAAGAACTGGATGGGAGAGAGGACTGTAGAAGATGGGAATAAAAGGGAATATTAGAGGAAGCCCATGTTACCTGACATATTATCTTTTCCCTTATAATCAAGATGTCCCTTGAAATCTGTATTTCACTGAAACAAATGATCTCTCCCTGGGGAAGTTATTCTAGGAGGCTGATCTGGACAGTTGGGTAAAGGAGGATCCACCCAGCATGATCTCAGCTATTTCTTTCTCATAGTTCATAGGAGAGTCATTTTCTCATAGCCACTGTTTCTCTCAAACTTCTGTGCTGCTCTGGGAAAGAAAAAGGAAATGGGAAACTTTGTGTACCTTGATCACAGAACTAAACTTGACCAAACTTGATCACAGAAGCACAAGCAGCTCTGGAAGGGATTCAGTAACCTTGACAATAACAAAAAAGAGTGGATCCTGCTCCTTTCTGTCCCCAAAACCAGGAAGAGAAGACGGTGAGAGATGTTTATTGGAGTAGCTCTTCTTTCTGTGGGGCCAGGAGGAAAGGTAACAGAAATCAACAAGAAGGGTTGAGAGACAGGAGCATTTCTTACTCTCTTCCTAGGTGTGAGAGAGAAGAGGAGATGAGAAGCGAGGATGAGAGGCTCTTCTAGATTTTCCTGAGCTGTGAAAAGCAGTAATATTTAGGGTAGGGTGCTGAGAGCAATATGGGGAGCAGAGGACTGAACCTGCCCCTGAGATTTCTTCAGAGATTTCTTCAGTTCTACAGTGGAAAAGGGTCAAATGTGAAGTAAACTTACATCCATGATTTAGAAGATGTGCTTCCAGCCCTGGAAGTCTGGCTCGACTGCTGTGGGCAGGCACTTCTCCAAAACACAGGGGCTAAAGACAACAAATGCAGACAGCAAAACCGCCCCAAGTTTCCAAACAGCTTCTCTGAGAAGGAAAAGGAAAGACAGAGGAAGAGAGACAATATGCAGAAAGAGAAAGAAGCAAAAAAAAACCAAGATCATAAAAAAAATTCTTATACTTTATTCACAAAAAATCAAATCAGCTATGTTATGTTAAGTAAATTGTGCTAGTAAGTTAGAACTGCCTTGACTTGCCTTATCTAGACACCACAGCTCTTTAGGTGCATCAGCAGTAAATCATGTGCATTTGCCATGATTCTTGCAACCAGAACTGGGTTTCTGCAGGTTTTAGTACTTCTCCTTTCCTATGGCAGGAACGGAGATGGAAATGATGAACAACTCTGTTCATATGCTTCTCACCATTTCCCCTTGATTACTCAAACTTTCTACTCCAGGCAGTGTAATTACCAACTTTTGCAGCAGGTACGTGTCACCAGCTCATGTCCCAGTCTCAGTCCACAACGCTGAATTAATGTGGCATGGTTTTCCACAGACTTCCATGTCTGCAGGGAAATGTCTGCAGGAAGGAGAATGCAGTAAGTCCACGTCCATTTGGATGAATTACAACCCCAAAAGAGTAACTGGAAACTTGCTTGCAAAAGTCTGTAGACTTGAGAAACAGCAGAATGCAATGAAGAGAGGTAATGACGTTGATTGTCACTAGAAGGAAAAGGCTTGACATATAAATAATGCAAGAGGGAAGGAAGAAGGGACAGACAAAAATATTATTGATCATAATCAACAATAATCATCACATGGTTTTTATGAGAACCTATCCTCCCTAAATAGGTGAAGGCATAGGAGCTACCTCAGTAGCCTAAAAATTAGAATGGTAAGGAGAAGTAAAGCAGACCATGTTTTTACCACTTGTCAAGTAAAACACGACATGTTCCTGAGTAAATAAGGCAGTATGTCTGCTGGCAAAGTGTGCAAGTATAATACTGTCATCTGTATATTGAGGGAACTCAATCCTGCCAATACAGAGAAAGTGGGGCTTCCTAGAAATTGGTAATTTCATCTGATTAATAATGAAAATACTTTTCTCTCTTTCTTTAAGGAACACCTTCTCTCTTTGGGTCAATTTCTTGGGGAAAACACCCACATCAAATTTCAAACTGAAGAACTTGTGCCTAATGGTTCTGGTGACTGGCTGCAACAGAGAGCATGGTTTAGGAGGCATCCTCAGAAAAGCCTTTACTTGATAAATTCCTCAAGTGGCAGAGATTATCTTTCCCCTAGTGCCCCAAAACTGCCTTTCTCTGCTCCACTGCACCAGTGACAGATCATGCCTTTTATTGTCTGTGCACCTCAGGGTGCTTTCCTTTTCCTCTGTAAAAGCATCTTGATTTTCTAGTGAAAACTGAAGGATCCTCACATGTCTTCATGCATCCATGAAACTCACAAGTATTTCAAGAGATATTTAAAATGCATTTGTGTTTCCTCTGCAGAGAAAACTGAGAGGACTGAGGTCAAAGACAACTCATCATCTCTCCAACATTAGTCAGTGTGAGGCATCTGTACTTAGCTTTGTTTCACATCCTTTGTTATTCTCATTCCTAAATACTTATGTTTGCTACCTTGAAGCTGGAGCAAAGGCGACCCACTCTCCTGCTTTTAAAGGCAATTTAGAAAAGTGCAAACTGTGCAACAGAAAGGATGACCTGGAAGTAGATGCTCTGCCAGCATGAGTCATGCTGCTTTCTTCGGAAGGGGCTCTTACCGTTCACCGGACATGGACCAGATTACTTTTTTTTTTTTATTCCCTGTAAACCATGCTCTGATCCTGTGACATTCAGTATAATTGAGTGGAAGGAAGACAGTGTGTAGCTTAGTCAACAGAGACTGAACGATTGAGCACCCAAGGTAGTCACATTGTGTTCCCCTCAATATGCTCTGACAGTCCACAGACAGCTGGCTGGTCATATGGTGCCAGCCTCTTTTCCTGCTTCTAGCTGCTACATGATATTAAAAGGAGAAGGAAGGAAGGGGAATCCCTTCTTAAAATCATGTGTACAAACAATAGCTGCATCAATGCAGATGGAAGGGGATTCTGTCCAAAACACACAGTCAGAAGCAGCAAGTGCTTCAGAGTCTGACAGCCAGTCTCTCCTGAGCCTGACTTTCATGGAGAAAGCCACTGCACCTGGAGATGTCCCCCGAGCACTGAGACAGGGGAGGAGGAGGGAGTTGGTGTGGTAGCCCCTAAAGCCCAGCCCTTGATGCACCAACATCATCAACATCCTCACCCTGTGTGACTGTGAGGTTCAGGCTATGGGGCAGGGCCCTCAGCGTGTTTCTGATGGAAACTCTTCTCCAGAGTTGTCTGGGTAAGTCATTACACACATGCAGACCAAAAGGGCACCATGGACATCAAGGCATCTTCCCCATGCTGTGTGGTGGCTCCAGGTCAGATGGGGGCTTGGTGAACAGCATTCTCCCCTACCTTCCACATTCTGTATGAAGGAAGCTGGGCAGGAAGGTTGGAGGAACACTGTGGGTTAGCACTCTTGTTCACATTGCAGCGGATTCTGTTCTACCTCTCCTTCTCATGAAGGTGTCATCTTCTGGCAAAGTAAGCAGGCATTCATTCCTCCTCTTTCCTGGTGGTACAGGCTCCTGCCTGCAACCTCCTGTGTTTTCCTGTGGCTGCTCTAAGTGTAGGGAGGAACAGAAGCTGAGAGTCAGAGTAGGGCATGGCAAGGCTCCAGTGCCACAGGGAGGGTATGAGAAGGAGGCTGGCTGGGAAAGCCATTGCCATGCAGAGCTACCTACCCAAGGGAGAGAATTAGGCAAAAATCTTGCTGCCTTCCTTTGCTCTTCATCCATGATGGTTGCAGCAACAGCAATGGAAAATTTTACCTTGCACAGTGACGTGAGGCAAGAGAAGAAGCCTGGTTGTCCCTGTACTGCAGTCAGATCCTACTTCCTGCAGAAGGCAAGGTGAGCCAGAGGAGAGAATTGTGCCAAAATCTGCACTCCACTGAAGCACAGCTCCCATGAGAAATGGTTTTAGGCTTGGTAGTGGTCTCACAGCACATCTGCTGAGAATGACTCCCCACAAAATACTCTGCCATTTTACCCACTGGCACCTTTGAGGGGTAGCAGAGACCTTATTTTCAATCCTCCAATTAGCTTCAAGTTCACCTCTTGAGGTTTCTTTGAGAGTGGTTCATCACTTCAGGAGCAACCTGCTCTCCTGGCTCTCACTCTTCTGGTCACAGTCTTGTTTTGAATGGCATCCTTTAATTAGAGAGCAAGAGAGGCTTTGTGCTCAGGGCGCTCCCAGGGAGGGCATGTCCTGGGCTCCCATCCCTGCACCAAGGCCTGCCATGTGCCAGTGCCTGCCTACAAGATGCACCAGGGCTCCTGTTGTCCCTTGCTCTTTACCTCACACACAACCCAAAAGTATGAAACCCTTTCATATCGAGCAGAGTTGCTGCCATGGTGTATTCAGCCTCTTTGTCCCATGGAATCTCATAGGTGTTCTCTGGGAAGCTGGGACACCAGCAGAAGAAGGATGGCAGCAGCGCTGTTGGCTGTGCTCTGAAGGAGCTGAGGATCTCACTCCTGAACTCCATGTGGGAACATCTCTTCTTGGCCATGGCTCCTGAACTCCATGTGGGAGCACTTCCTCTTGGCCATGGCTCCTGAACTCCATGTGGGAGCACTTCCTCTTGGCCATGGCTCCTGAACTCCATGTGGAAGCACCTCCTCTCAGCCATGGCTCCTGAACTCCATGTGGGAGCACTTCCTCTTGGCCATGGCTCCTGAACTCCATGTGGGAACATCTCTTCTTGGCCATGGCTCCTGAACTCTGTGTGGGAGCACCTCCTCTCGGCCATGGCTTCTGAACTCTGTGTGGGAGCATCTCTTCTTGGCCATGGCTCCTGAACTCCGTGTGGGAACATCTCTTCTCAGCCATGGACACCACAAGGGGACAGAGGCAGCCGAGAGCCAGAGGGATGAGGGGTGAGCTCAGCCTCCCCTGTGCTTGCCCCCAGCAGTTCGTGCTGCCCTGCAGAGTGTCCTGGCTGCCAGGAGGGAGGCTTGGGGAGCCGGCACTGCCTCCTTGGAGACTGCAGGCTCTGGCAGAGGTGGCACATCTGTGCTCTTTCTGCCCGGGATGGCAGCCCCGAGCAGCCGCCAGTTTCAGTGATACTGAAACTCATCAGCATACAAACCTCTTTTGAAGATGGGACTCAGATGACACTTTCACAACATGCTTAATCCAATCTACTTGAAAGTGGCTGCCAAGAGGGGAGGTCCGACTCTGCCTTCTGGCACCTCGTTCCCTCCACACCAGCCCACAGCTACTGCAGCTACACTTTCTGCTGAATGAGGGAAATTTCCCTCTACTAATTTAGATCTGGATCAGCTCCCTAAGTCTGGTAACTCCATTGCTGCATGAGTGCTGGTGCCAGCACAACAGAACCAGAGAGTCCATGGGGCTGGGATGGGAGTCAGGGGACAGAACAGGACCAGCCCTCTTGGCACTGTCTAAGCTTAAACCAGTCAAGAAATAGTCACAGCTGGTGACTATTCTAATAATAACAAATAAAATAAAAAAACCTTCAAAAATAGTGATTGTGTTTGGCTATTGAAATTAAGGCTTTCATGACTGTATTCACCTGTAGGAGGAATTATTTTAGTCTTTGTGAAATACAATATATACATATACCGTATATATAAGTACCATATACCAATACCAGTGAAAGCTGAAAGAAACCTACTGCCAGACTTCTCAACCTCTTTAAATGAGGCATTTGTTTTGCATTACACTGAACTTGAACACAAAAGCCAGTATCAGAAATGCCAAGGCCATGATCTGCCAGCTCCCCTGCTTTTCCTTGTCTCTGTTCAGGCTCGCTACAGGGTGTGTTTTTCTCTGTGTGTGATGCTGTGACAGTTAATATGAATGGCAATTATTAGGGCACGCCAAAAGATGAGCACTGCACACATTAGCAACGGTAACCAGCTTTCTGCATTGCTGGCTCTGCCTTCAAAACAGCTATTTAGACATTGATATTTCTCAAAGTATGGATTGGTGATCAGCCATCACTACTGAAACATTTTAAAAAGAAAAGTGCCTCCACATGAAAAACAGCAGGTTTATAAAAGAAGCCAGGTTCAATTACACAATTCAGACAATAAAATATCTTGAAATCGCTTAATACTCCTGTTATTAGTAATTTCAGTTCAGTGCAAAACTGAGAGCTGTCTGGGTGACAAAATCTTGGTTTACTAGGAACTTCAGAGAGGAAAATTCTCAGAGAGAGGGGAAAAGGAATAGGGAAGGACACATATTGGTTACAGGGTGAGAAAACTCCCTATTGCCATTGTGCCTTCCAAACATTGTACAACCTGTAGGAAATCCCTGAAGGATCCACCTTGCATCTGTCTCCCTGCCCCAGCACATAAACCAATGACCAAAGAGCAATCCCAGAGCAAGGGGCCTGCCTTGCTCCTCTGCTGTGCTCTGAATCATGGCTTTAGGTGTTCTCAGCTCAAATACAGATGGGAAAGTGAGATGCACTTAAAAAAAAACTCAGCTAAAGTGTCTAAAAGTGGTGTGTCTGGGCCTGAGGAATATTGGCCCTGCTGTTTGTGCCCCAAAGTTGCTAAGATAAAAGAGGCCAGAATAAAAAGACAGAATCATTTTAGAATCAGATCTATGTAGATATATGTGATAAAAAGATAATACAACTGATTCTATGACAGACCTTACAGATAAGGGACAAGCTCATTCACTGTTTTGTGCTTTAACACAGAGGCACCTGCTTTCTCTCTAAGTTCTCTGAGCTTCTACTGTGCCATTCCTTTCAGAACAAAATCAAAAGCACAAAAACTGGAAGGTGTTTTCCTCATTCTATCACTCTGGGTCAAATAAGTATGTTTGAACAGGGAATGAATATTACTTTTTACAAAGAGTGCCCATTCTGGCAGTTGGCTATCAATAAAAAGATATACAATTACTGTACTCCTATTTGCAAATTTCCTTTTGGAAAGGCGTTTATAGCTTCATTCCTTAAGACTAATTTTGACCTAAACTTGTCATGCAAGTCTGTGGTCTGGAAAAAAAATTGCAACATTAGAACTAACACATTCAGGTATTTCTGCTAGTTTAGGGGTGACAATGACAAATAACAGAAAAATGCATGCAAAACTGGAGATGCTTTTGCAATGCTCACCTTGATTACACTTCTGTCAGATTTTGTGGCAGGTTATAACCCATTGTGCTCTTCTTTTTTCCCTGTGTGTATTATCGCCTAAGATCTTTGGGAGAAACTGGTGTCATGTGCATGAAATTGTGCAAAGCATTTGATACTGTCCCACACAACATCCTTGTCTCTAAACTGGAAAGACATGGATTTGATGTGTGGGCAACTCCCTGGATAAGGAATTGTCTGGTTGGTTGCACTCAGAGAGTTGTGGTCAATGGCTCGATGGCCAAGTGCAGAGCAGTGACCCAAGTTGCTGCTCGGGTGTCAGCACTGGGACCGGCGCTGTTCAACATCTTTGTTGGTGGCATGGACAGTGGGACTGAGGTGCTCTCAGGCTGTGTGGTGTGGTCCACATGCTGGAGGGAAGGGATTTCATGTAGAGGGATGTGGACAGGTTGAGAGGTGGGCCTGTGGGAACCCTGTGAATTTCAACAAGGTCAAGCACAAGGTCCTGCATGTGGGTCAGAGCAATCCAAAGCACAGAGACACAGGCTGGGTGGAGAATGGGTTTAGTGTAGCCCCAAGGAAAACAGCTTGAGGATGTTTGATGAAAAGTCTGACCTGATCCAGCAATTTGTGCTCACAGCCCAGAAAGCCCAACATGTGCTGGGCTGCATCCCAAGATGCAGGTCATGGGAGGTGATTCTGGCCCTCTGCTCTCAAGAGACCACACCTGCAGTGCTGCATCCAGCTTTGGGGCCCCCAGCACAGGAAGAACATGGACCTGCTGGAGTGAGTGCAGAGGAGACCATAAAGATGATCAGAAGGGCTGGAACACCTCTCCTAAAACGACAGGCTGAGAGGATTGGGATTGTTCAGCTCGCAGAAGGGAAGGCTCAGGGAGACCTGATAGCAGCCCTCTGGAGCCTGAAGAGGGCTACAAGAAAGCTGGAGAGGGATTTTTGACACAGGCATGTAGATACAGGACAGGGGGAAATGGGTTCAAACTGAAAGAAAATAGGTTTGGATTAGATATTAGGAAGAAATTATTTTCCTGTGAGCATGGCAAGGCACAGGAACAGGTTGCCCAGAGAAGCTGTGGATGTCCCATCCCTGGAGGTGTTCAGGGCCAGAGTGGATGGGTGTTGAACAACCTGAGCTAGTGGAAGGTGTCTCTGCCCATGGCAAAGGGGTTGAAACTGCACCTCTTTCTATCCAATTCTGTTTCCATGATCTTTGAGCTTATTGCAATATGGTACCTAACACACTGTTACCTAGATACAAATAATAAAATCATTAAAATGTTTAAAGGTATGAATAATAAAAGGCAATACTTCCACTCAATCCCCTCCCATACTCAAGACTTCAGAGAAATAAGTCAGTGAGGGAAAATTACTACAGACTTTTCTGAAAAGAGATTAGCTCTGTACCAAATCCAAAGGCAAAGAAAGAAGATGCTTTTTTTTTTTTTTTCCCTGGTAGAACAGGGTGCAGAGCTTAAGTACATGATAAGAAGATCCTAACACAACCTTCCCTCTGACCACTAACATTAGTGCATCTTTCAGCAGAGCAAATCTACTGATGACTCATGTTGTCTTGGTGCAAGAGCTTGTGCATCAGGGGGAGGACACAAACCACAAAACACAAATATCTTGATGTAGTTAGAACCCTCTGCAAGGAAGAGCTGTCAGAGAGAAAGTAGGAAGGTGACAGCCTAGCCTGACTCAGCCTAATCTGCCTCCACCAAGCACTGACTAGCCTGTGATTCTTGTTTTTCCCATAGAACTCACACCCATTCCCAATGCCTTTATTTTTATGGTGAGAAAGAGTGAGAGAGAAAAGCATGGCTTTCCCCTCATTTATCGTCCTTTTGTGTACACAAAAACAAGAGTTGACTCATGAACTATAATGACAGATACTGTGCACTTTTATGTATTAACTGATGCATGCCATGAGCAATGTCCTTGAGGCTCCTTGGCTGTAAGATAACTTCTGCTGTAATCAATTTGTTAGTGCAAACAGTTCTGAATTTCATTACTTACTGCTCCCCTAATGTCTGCCTTATTCTATGTGGAATCCATTTCACTTAAGTGAGCTAAAAATGACAACTGCTTCTCACAGTGCACATCCCCTCTTTTGAGCATGGCTGGGGTTGTTTGGCAAGTTGTCTTTTTGCCTGTGTGTGGCTAAGAAATTAAGTCACTTCCAAAAGTATTTGAGATCATAAAGATACTTCTTACATTAGACTGATGTAATTTGTCATTAACACAAGTACCAGAATCACTTTACCAGAGCAGCCTAAAGGTTTGCTGAACTCTGTAGACAATTGGGAGACTTAAAATGATCCAGTCCTTCAAAAGGAAACATAACTCCTTTATAATAGACCTAATTGTTTTATATAGTGATGCAGATGGAATTTTTTTCCCAATTAAGCATCTAACATACAAAATCTGCATTAAGACTCTGCAGTCTCATTTTTGCTTACTGCAGTGCCAGGAGTCAGCATTTATGTAACTGCCTGACCACCCCACCTTTTAGGCCAAGTTTTACACAACACCCAGCAGCAAAGTCCCATCCCTTGTCCTTCGCATGAGAATACATCCCTGGTTTTACCTGCTGTGGTCTTCCCCCTGCATTAAGAGATCACTTTCTTGATCCCAAGATCCTCAATCCTCTCCCATGACCTTGAGAAGGGGAAATTCTGAAGCAGCTCCCAGGTGGGAGGTGGCAGGAGTCTCTTGAGCTGCTGTGACTGTCAGCAGGTTTTGCATGGCTGGGTTGGGATTATCAGGGCTGCTGCCAGCCCAGTGCCTGGGCCTCCGCATGGGAGCCACGTGCACTTCAGCAACTGCAGCTTAGTCACAGAGGGAGGCCAGGCAAACCCTTGAGTCACAGAATCCTCCTCCTGTTACCCAAAGCTTTACCTGTAAGGAAATGCCACCTTTGCTGCCCCACAGCACTAGATTTCAGCTGCTCTTCCACCAAAACTTGTGTGTTTTTTTTTTCGAGTGCAGAGGGAACGGATGCCATACTCATGGCTGTGCTGCACTAATGTAACACTATTTTTCTGACATTACTCATAGTCTAAATCAGCATCACATTGTCTCTTGTGCAACATTTAAACAGTATTGTCCCGTAGCAGGAGAAGGTACTGGGAGATCAAAAGGCACACGGGTGAAACTGCATGAGCTGCTTTTGTCTGAGGTTTCGCTGGCGCTCCCCAGGAGAGGCTGTAATGTGGTTTTCAGCTGATGGAGTGCAGGGCCAGGAGGGAGCCACGCAGCAGAACAGGTTCTCCCTCTCACCCTTGTCTTCAGAACAAAACTTCACCATCCAGTACAGGGCACTGCATCTTTTGCATTGCATTAGTTCGACCGTGGAAAGACTGGCAAGCTGACATGTTAGGAAACCAGGGTAATCCCTCTCCTTGTTCCTGACTTTTTCCTGGCATCTTCCCAAGAGGGGAGGGGAAGAGGCATTAAAAACATTACAAAAAGAACAAGCATTGCCAAACTAAAAATTATCCAGTCTCACAAAGTTCTTCTTTATCTCAGAAGGGAAAAACCTTCCAAAATATATATTTTTAAACCCAGATTTAGGCCAAGTGTTTTAACTTACAAAAGCATCTGCCAACTAGTACCATGTCTGGAGTGTTCACGCTTAACTACAATGTCCTAACATTGCTGAAAAATAAAGTGCTAAAGAATATCTGAATTTAAACAAAAATGTCCTCCAAGTTGAGAGAAAAATTATTCTATTTTTAGAAGAAATAAAAAACCAAACCAATAAACAAGCCCTGAATTTGATGGTAGTGATACAAAGTGAAATCTGTTATGTCTACCAACTTGGCATTTCAGTGCCTGAGAAGAAAACTTACATAATGTAAGGATTTACATATTTATTAAACATTCATCCTCTGTTATATATTGTATCACAGCCAACAAGTGCACTTCAATATCAGAACTTAATATTAGAACACAATATAGACACCCAAATCTGAGGCACTTTGCTTCATGGAATGAGAAAAAAAAAAGTAGAGAAAGAAATCAATACAATGTGGATAACATAAAACCGATTAATTCCCGGTATCCAAGGAGGATTAGAGGAAAGAAATGCAAGAGATTGGGGAGGCAAGTCTGCCAGACCTGTTCAGAGGGAGAGAAAAGAGCTCCCCACAGTACATTAAGATACTTCCTGAAAAAAGCAAGAGTCATTCCTAGGCTTCGCTCCAGCTTCCATGACTCGCTGCCTGCAGAGTAACCATGACTTGATCTTCTCAGATTTTGTTAAAGAGGCACTGACCTTCAAGCCAACACTCACACAGAGCAACTGCACCGTGCAGCTGGGAACAGCTTACCAAAACTCAGGCCATGTATGGTTAAGTTTAATATGGTCACTCAAACGTTTTAGATATGCCAAGTTATCATCACTGCCTAAATGCTTTGATGGGAAAAAAACAAAGCCACAAAACCCCCTCTCTTGCGCATACAGATTTCTGTACCTAGTAAGGCAGCTCTGAATGTAACAGAAGAAAAACAGAAGAATTCCAGATGTTAAAAATATCATTTAATTAAAGAAAGATAAATCATACCAAAAGTTTAGGTCACTCTTAGTTATTACATTTGCATTTATTTTAGAATATACTCTACATCTGAGTAAAAAAGTTTTAAATAAACTCCAGTACATGTACAACCACGGGACCCACCATCTCTCCCACAACAGAGATGGTTAGCTCCTTAGCTCACTGGGTTCCTTCCGGGGTAACAGAAGCAATTTTGTGCCAGTTTCGTTATGTTCATCGGCTTGAGTGGAGCCTCCTTATCAGCCAGCAATGCCACCACCTCGTACACGTACGGGTTCAGCCTCCCAGCCGGGGCGGGCACAGCGACTGCTCGCCCCGGACCGTACAACGAAAAAAACACGGAGGGGGTCAAAATAATTAATAAACTAGTATTGATTAATTTACATCTCTTTCTCTCTCTTGTGCGTTGGTAGAAAACCTGCTGCAGTCCTGGGAGCGCGCAGGGAAGCCCCGGCCCGGGGCGCTGCCCTCGGCCACCGCAGCAGCGGCAGCGCCGGGCGGGGACGCGCCGCTCCCGCCGGCTCGGAGCCCCTTCCCCCGCTCCCCCCCGGCGCTCACTGCCCCCAGCTGCTGACGCCGATCTCCTGCTTGTATCTGTTGGTGAGGACGTTGGCCTTGCGGGTGAGCTTGGAGAGGACCGAGTGGAGTCCGCTGAGGTGGTAGTGGAACTGCTGCTCCAGGTCCTCCTCCCCCTCGCCCTCCTCGGCGGGCCCGCCGCCCAGCTTGTCCTTCTTGCGGGCGGCCTCCTCGCCCGCCGGCGGCTGCACCACGCCCCACTCGATGTCGTTGCGGATGGACTTGAGCAGCATGTAGTGGCTGTACATGTCCCTGCGGGAGAAGTAGGCGCCGGGGTCGCCGGGCGACAGGGCAGCATCCCGGGGCGGGCACACGGCGCCCGCCGCGTCCAGCTCCTCCAGCAGCAGCGGCACGTCGCGCAGCAGGCTGGGCACCATCACCGTCTGGTCCATGTTGTTGACGGCGCCGATGAAGCGGTTCATGGCGTTGAAGAGGGAGTACTTCTGGCTGTACGAGTCGCAGATCTGCATCATGTTGGCGGCCGGGCAGGCGTGCTCAGCGACGCGGCTCGGACCGGACCCGCGGGGCTCCTCTGGCGACCTCTTCCTCCTCCTCCGCGCTAGCGGCACCGGCCGCCCTCCGTCGCAGGATGGGCTCGGCGGCTGCTCGCGATCAGAGTCCTGCTGGGAGGCGGTGGCGGAGGCGCCGGGGTTAGAGGCTGCTCTCCCTCCCTCTCTCCCTCCTCCCTCCCCCAGCCCGCCTTCCCATCCTCCCATCCCCTCCCGCCAGCGCCTTCTCCTCCCCCGCCGCCTTTATCCCCAGCCCCGCGTCCTTCCTTCAGCCTTTCCCCCCCGGTCCCTTCTCTCACCCTCCGCTCCTCCGCCTGCCCTGCGGCAGCCGCCGGGGCTCGCTGCCGCCGCTCCCCTCCGTACACAACAAGGCAAAACGCAGAAATTCCCCGCAACTCCTCCCGGGAACCGGGTGTTGGGGGTGGCCGAGGGGCTGGCAGGCCCGCACCGCGCCGCTGAATTAAAATTTAAGCTGTCCCCTGCCGCGGGGAAGGCACCCACCGTGCTCCGGAGCTGTTCCCCGCCGCCCGTGGCCACGCTCCCATCCCCGGCGCCGTATTTATAGCGCGTATCTTACAACAAGGTGTTCCCCAGTGCCACCCCCTGCGCCGCCACGCCAGATAAAGGCGGCGGGCGGTGGCCACGCCGGCTCCGCCTCTCGCCCCCCAGCGGGGGAGGGCGCCGGGAGCAGAGCCCGCAGCGCGGGCATCCCGAGGGGGGCGGGTCGCGCGGGCTCGGCGCTGGCGGCCGAGAAACTGCGGGACTGAGGCCCCGGGAGAGCCGTTCCAGTGCGGCGGCGATTCCCTCGCACCCCAGCCCCGGGACAAGGCAGCGGCGGCCGCAGAACGCCGGCCGGTGCCGCCGGGGCGCGGGTCGCAGCGAGGGGCACCGTGACGGAGCGGCGCTGCGGGTCCGCCCTCCCCCATCTCCGGGCGGGGCGAGTGACTGACGGGTGATTGACAGCCCGTGCCGCGGGGACACGCGGGCCCCGCGTGCTGCCCGCGTTCTCCCGGCCCGCCCATTGGCTGCCGAGCGCTCGGCGAGCGTGACACAGGCTCCGCCCCTCCGCGCGCCGCGTGCCCCAGCGCCAGTTGGAGCGGGCGGCCGGGCGGGGAGGGCGCGGGGTGTGTGGGCGCCCGACCAAGCTCGCGTTGCCACCTCCCAGCAGCGCGCCCAGAGCGTCGCGCCAGCCCGGGGGCGCGGGGGAAGAGCTCGGGCAGCCTTTGGGCAGCCTTTGAGCAGTCTTTGTCTGTGTCCCGGAGCGGCGCGGGCCGGCCGGCATCACCCCACAGCCTCACCTCCGGGCCCGGCCAATCGGCGCGCCTCCCGTCCGCCCTCCGCCAATCAGCGAGCCCCGGCAGCAGCCAATCGGAAACAAGAGCGCCCCCCCACGGGCCCCCGCCCTGGTAACAGGCGGGCTGGCCGCGAGCGCCGCCGCGGGTCACGTGGGGCCGGGCGGCGCGGGATGGGGGGGCGGTTGCCGTGGTAACGGCCCGAGCATCACCCGGCGGCCGGGCCCGCCTCTCCCGGACCCGGGGATGCCGCAAACGAGGAGCCCGAGCTGGGACCGGCCCAGCAGCCTGCCCCAGCGCCTCCCCGCTCTGCTCCCCACAGCCTCCGCGCTCCCCCGAAGGCAGGAGGCCGCTTCCCTGCGTGACAAACCGACTGTGTGAGGGATGGGACCGCGGGCAGCTCGTGCGCTGCAGATACTTGCGGTGAAGCAGTAGCCAGAGATACGGGCTGGTATAAAATTATGGGTTGTTCGCAGATAATTCACTACGGGGAAAAGAAGAAATTATCTCACCGGGCCAGAAAATTGGCCACGACTTATATTTGCATCTTTATATAGATGCAGTGTGTCGTTTATAGACCATTAACAGTTTTGCTGCCTTTAATTGAAATACAGCCCACACTGAATGTTCAATAAATTGGAAAAAGCAATAAATCTTTAGAAACAAGGGGAATTGGTTTATCGTCCAACTTTCCAAATTAATACAATTAAACATTTGAACAAATTAAAACTGAAGTCTTTACCTCAGGTTACAACATATTGGCTGGGGAGGAGGAGGAGGATTGGCAGAAACAAGCCAGCTCGGAGCTGCAAAAGGGTGAAGTACCTGAGTCTTCAGTGTGATGGTATTACACAAATTAGGGCCTGAGCATGAAATAATTTTCACTCACACCTGTCTTCTTTGTGTCCCACACATTTTGCTTCCAGATTGGCTTGTAAATGTTTCCATATTTTAGTGAGGCATGTGCCTCCCCTGTTAGGCTGAGACAGATCATACTCAAGTCAAACTTAGCAGCATAATGCAATTGGCTTCTTTTTGTTTTGTTTTGTTTTGTTTTTACCTTCCTTATGTTCCGATCAATTTTGATATGTGACATAAATGTCCCTGGTATAATGTGCACCATGAACACAAGCCTGGGCAAGCTTGATTGCTCTGGTTCTAACAAAATAAAGGAGCACATATTCCTTACTCCTGTGGTATGTCCACATGAGAGAAAAAGAAACGGCACTTTTTCCACTCCTCTTGGGGAAAAAAGGATCCCATTTATGGCAAAAAGTTCTATATGAAGGTGGCATTTGTTTGAAATGTGTCCTTTTCAGAGTGATCTGGTTATCGTGGCCATGCAGGTCCTGGAAGGGGAATCAGCTGGAAACCCCTTATCGTGCCCTGAGTAATGAGAAAGTTTGCATGTTCACTATCTGGTAGGCCAAGAAAGTGTAAATGTGTACCTTTGCCTGTCCTGGTCCTGGATAAGGAGACTAACATGACAACATGAACAGTAGTCTTTATCTGGCACCTCAGCTGGATGAGGCACTCGTGATGTACAAGCCCAGCAGTGTGAGGTGAAAACACCTTTCTGCTCAAATAAACTTGGTTCCACTATTCAGGAAAGCAAGAGTCACGTAAAAGTTACTATATTAGCTAAAAACCTTTAATTTTTTCTGAAATGAATGAGGTCTGGTGGTGTTCAGCCCTTTCTGGACAAGAGCCTTATTTCTTTCTTCTTCCTGAAGAAGAACAGGGATGAGCTATAGCTGTTACTATTTATCTGTTCCTGTTACCCAGCTATTAATGGCATTAACTGTTTGACTTAGCTGTAAACCAGTCTTTAGCCCCAGGAACTCTGAGGTTAGTGCTACAAAGGTTAGCTATAGGAACAGAGCTGCTACTGGACTGTCTCCTCTGGCAGCATTAGCAGCTGTGCAGTGTTTTTCAAGTAAAGACAGATGATTCTGTCAGCTTGCGTGGATTTTCATACCATTTGCAAGGCCTATCTAATTTCTCTGTTCAGTGGCAACAGGATAACAAACCGTCTTTGTTCACAGTTTTCCCAAGACACATGCTGGCACGAAAGAGGTGCCACTGGCATGCTGCAGACCAGAAATGGCCACACTTTGGTGGCAATGAAGTTGTTCTTCTGCACAGTGTTTGCAAAATAAGATGAGATCTTGTGCGGGCAAGAAGTGATAAATATGTGCAAATATTTAGTGTTGCATTCTTCAGGCTGGGAGTGCCATTTGGGCCAGCCTTGTAAGGGCAACATCTCTTGGGAATTTCACTTCCTCTCATAATCTGTTGTCAATGTGACATGGCAGATTAGAGTTCAGCCTTGGAAAGTGTAAGTTGTTTCTTTCTATTCCTATTTGACATACATTTTTGCTCAAACTTGTGAACTGCTCCCATCATTTTGGGAAGCAGTACAGATGCACGCATTTAACACCTCTTTCTCTTTCTGAAAGCAAGTCCAGTTGTACCAAGCACTGAACTGGGGAAACTCGTCATTTCTCATCCAGAAGGAATGTATGTAAATTTATCATCTTAATTGATGCCTCTCCATGAGGTTCATATAATCAGCCCTTGTAGCTTAACATGCTAATGAACAGGGTAAGTAGAAATCTAATATATTAAAGGAATGCAGACCAATTTGTCTGAGCCCTGCTGAGACCTGCAGTGTAAGTTTTGCAAAGATTTACTCATCTCTCTCCTATCTTTCATTTAGCTGCCTTTTACTCTTCTTTCTGTTGATCAAGTGGGGTGATTCTCCAAAGTGCACAGAAGCCTCTGTGAGGATGTGCAGAGGGGTCAGGAGGATGTTTGGAGAAGGCAGGGGTGATGGTAAATCCCCTTTCCCTCTGGCACGTGCACAGATCTGCACGAGACCGCACACTGCCAAGAGCGGCACAAGAGCTCTGCATCCTCACATCCTGGCACAGAGCAGCAGTGTGTGGTGAAAAGTGTGAGATCCAGCAGGAGCTCTGCTGGCAGTGGGATCAGGGAGCAGTGCTGGGCAGGCAGGCAGCTGTCTCAGGCAGCTCTGAGCTGCCTGGCTGCAGTTTGCGCCTGGGTCTCTCCAGGTCTGTCAAGTCCTTGCTTCCTCAGCTTTCCTAGAAATCATTACACGCACAGCTTCAATCTGTTTACTGTGTATTTTCAGGGCCTGGAATCATCTAGCTAGTGCTGTGAGGTTGGAACAGGCAGAATCCTCTCCCTCCTTAAAGGAGCCGGTGGGATAAATGCTGCCACAGATTGTTTGCATGGCGTGTGCATAGCATCCCTCTCCCCTATCTCTTGCCAGCCTCATCCATCTTCCCTGGAAGCTGGTCTGAGCAGGCACTGCAGTGTGCAGTGCCCAGGACAGCAGCGGCCCTTTTCAAATGGCTCCTTAGTGCTGCCATAATAAGCCTGATAAATAAAACATGGCTTGCAGACACGGATTTACTGGAGAGGGCTAAGGGGGCTGTAGCTCCCTCATTAGTATCTCCCGGTGCAGCATGTGTGCTCCTCATTATGTGGCACAGTGGCGGTTGTCTAGTCATCCATGATGAGGCTGCAGCCACTCCAAGGATGCACCAGGGATCCCAGGGATTCTTTTTTTTTTTTTTTTTTCCTTCCTGTGTTAATAATAGGAATTTAGAAGAAAAGAAAAAAAAAAAAAAAAGAGCTTGAATATGAAGAGGATGAAGGGGAAAAGATTGCAACTGGGTCTGATTTTTTCTCCCTTGTGTCTCTGTAAGTCAGCAGCAAACGTGGAGAAATCCGTATAGCTGTGCTAATATGGAATTGGCATGAGCAGGATCGAGACCTCTGCACTGCACAAGCTCTTATTTTGGGGAGCTTTGTTTCTGTTCATTCTAAAATGCTGCTCAGAAACTTGTGGCTCAAGTATAAACTTTATCATCTCCCTCACATTTTTTATCTTCTGTTCAAGGGAAAGGACGCATTTTGGCTGATTTCAAGTCCCTCGAAGCTGGGGACTCAGGAATCTGGGTTAATCTGAGCATGGTTTGTGGAGGTTTGATCCAGCTTTTCTTTCTGGCCATCGCTTAAATCCCTCCTACCGCCCGCATACAAGTTACAACTGCATCATCTTAGTAACCCTGTGACCAAGAGGCATGAGAGTCTCCTCTGAGACTGTAATCTCACTCTAAACAGCTCTCTGGCGGGTGCTCGTGAGTGGTGATACATCATGCAATTTTCTCCTTTAGAGGCTTGCGGTGTCATCTCCACCGTGATCCCTGCCCTGCCTGGCCAGTGCCGATGAGCCAGAGACCAGGGCCTGCCTGGGAGCGTGTTCCTGGCACAGCTCTGCGTGGCTGGGGCGTGCGTGGGGTCAGGAACAGTGTTAGCAAAATCTGCCCCTTCCTCTTCGCCTCTCGGCCACGCTCTGGCAGGAGAGAGACCTGTTTAGGATGGCAGGAGACTTTACTGGTGTAGCAAAGTAATCCTCAATAAGCTCAGGACTTTTCTGTAATGGTATTTAATATGCAGATAGTCAAACGAGTGCCACAGTGATATATTTTTATGGACAAATATTATATATTAAGCCCTGATTTATACGTTTGAGCGTAATACCTGGGGCTCTGAGGAGAGCCTTTAATCTCTGTCAGCGAGGCAGCACGCATGCTAAAGCGCCGAGTAAATCTGCAGGGGAGCGCTGAACTGAGCGCAGCATATATCAGAGTTCTTCCGCCTGATAAAATTAAATACACGAGACCACCTTTCTGTGACATTACTGGGCTGGTATGGGGGGCTGACAGCAGGAAATACAGATCTGTGCTTCCCACTCTGACCCAAACCCGTGCCATTCTTGCTGCTTCTGCCGTCCCCATCCCAAGGGTGCCTTCTCAAGCTCCCAGAAGACGTTCCTGGGTGGAGGAAGGTCTCTGTCCGCGCCTTTCCCCCTCTCCTTCCATCACCTTGCTCCCGTGTCACCTCCTGGCTGCAGCTCAGGGGGTGCCGGTGCCCTATTTCCCCTTCCCCAGCGCGCAGTAAGGTGAGCATCGTCTCAGCATGGGGCTCTGCATTTAATAATCTCACCAGCTCAACTGTTTTTATCTGAATCTCCCTCCTGAACTGATAAATCTAAATTGCACATTTTCTAACCCTCTTTAGCTGAGGGGGAAATCTCGCAGGTATCCTCAGGTGACTCTCGGGCTCTGCCGCGCCGCTCCGGCTCCATCTACTGCGCTTTTTTGGGACTGCCGCCCCTTGCCGCCCGCTCCCGCCGGAGCTGCCCCTTCATCCCGCCGAGCTGCCGGGAAAACGGGAGCTCTGGTTTTGTTTGGAAGGCCCAGAGCTGTCCAGGCTGTGAAACAAATACAACACGCGTTCATACAGTCCTATAAACTGTAATTCCTCGTTGTAAACCAGTCACTGATTTTCAGCGCCTGGCTTGCCGGGTGAATTCCTCACCTCGGAAGGAGAAGGAGCAGAACAAAGGTGGCCACCGTCACTGAAGCTTTCCGTGCTGGGCGGTGGAGCGAGAGCTGCGGACATGGCAGGACAGGGGCTGGAGGAGAGCTCTGTGTGGGGACGATTGTTCCTGCCTACCAACAAATCTGCTTGCTGCCAGAAGATGCCGAGGGGAAGATACCAGCTTGGATTTCAGCCGTCCGATGGGGTCTTAGAGGGTGGGAATAGAAGCAGCAGAACTTCCCTGTGAAAGTCAAATATCTTCATTTACATTATAAGAGAAGTTGCTCTGAAGGAATACCCTACTTTTCCTGGCTCTGTAGTTCAGAGCTGACATGGAGGCACTATGTGTCCTTATTATAAGCACTCCTATTACAGTGTGGTTTTGGCTGGAGGATGCTGTGTGGTTAAAGACGACTATTACAACCAAAAATAGTACCAGAGCTTCCCGAATGCTATGACTATTATGAATTTGTAGGACTAATATTTAGTGGCTCTAAAAAAAGCACCAAAAGTTGGAAGTCAAAATGAGAACAAAGTTGTGCTAAGGACTGCATACAACTTTTTTTAAAAAAAAATGTATCTATTCATAGTACTTATTTCTGTAGGTGATAGATTAACATAAAAATACTGCAAATTTTTCAGAGTTGTAAAACACGAGGTACATCATAGATTATTTTTTAATTGTAACTCAGATTATGTGTTTGAAATGAATTTGTTTCAATGAAAAGTAACATATTTCTCTACAGTCCTTGTGAAAACTGGAAATAAGGTAGATTTGGCAGCTTAGCCTATGAAGTTCTGGGGCAAATCTCTAAACCAAAAGACCACAGGGTTTTGTCCTGGCTCAGATGAAGTTCTGAAAAGAGCTAAATTAAATCCATGCTGCAGCCATATGTGTAATTTTGTTCTACTGGAATAGCTTATAGCTGTCAGTGAATTTCTCCATACTCCCAGCATTGTGTAAGGGATGACACAAGAGCCTGAAGATTACTCTCTCCAGTAGTAACATGCATTTGCAGCCTTAAAATTATTACAACAACATTTTTTCATTTACATGGCTGGAGAGAATCTGTTTTTGCAGTAAATTTGTATTTCAAAGAAGATTTTTGTGTCCTTCATTATCACTGGTTTACAAGATTCCTCTTTCTCACTCCCCCCACCCCCACTCCCCCCCCTGCCATTTGGGGATGTGGGAACAAATGAAATAAACCCATCATAAAAAATAATTTTGTCCAGGTGGAACATAAATCAGCCAAAAAAATATTATTCTACATGGCAAATAAAAAGCATATGCTGTATTATTTAAAGCACAGCCTCCATATTCACATACAAAATTAATGCTACAGTGGGAGGTAAAACTGATGGAGGCAGACAATGAAAATATTAGGAGTAAAACATCATGCCAGGAACAATTCAAGCAGAGCCACTTGCAGGGTCATGGTCGTATTCCATTTCAAATGGGCATGGAAATACACTGTGGGTTATTCTTCTCCAGAGATGCACACATAATAAGCACCTGCTCCCCATGTCTACTCTTCCCTTTTAACTGTTGATTTATTGGATGTTTCTGAGAGCTGTGGTCAGGCTTGTGAGGGATATATAACGTGGTGCCTGCAGGAAGGGATGGGAGTGGGCAGACGAGCTGCCACACTTCCCTACTGTGGCTGAAGGGCTAAGCGGGATTCACAACGAAAGCTGGCTCAGCTTCCAAGGGAAAGGACACCACTGGAAAGTAAATCATAGCCATTGTGCCTGGCTTGCACCTAGGAAAGTGGCTAAAAAATTTTAAACTGTGTTCCTTGCCTCAAACTGGAGGAAACGGGGGGTTGAGAGGAGAAACAGCGTTCAGCGGCCTAAGGCACCAAAAGGGATCTTTGCCATCTTTGTCTTCCACAGCATCAAGGAAAATATGAGTATAAAACATAATATTGCATGTGTTTTAAATAATTTTCAGATTATGAATCCACCCTTCTTACACGTTTGGGAAGGTACATACCACGTGCTACTGCTCCCTACTACACTGGAGACAGTATCACCAGCAAATATTTTATTCTCATCCTGGTTCTCCCTGGCTTGGGCGGGGTTTTCTCTCCATTCCTCCTCTGAAGTGGAGCTTCGCTAAATAAGAAATGAACATAATCTTCAAATAATGTTGAAGAGAGGTCACTACAAAGAGATTTTGAATTAATATGATGTTTATCCCTATAATTTAACAAAAAAAAAAAGCACAGAAAAAAAAAAGCACGCAGAGAACGTTCTTGCTCTCGGCCCTTCTATTTCACTATTCTCTGGTATTTTCTTCTCTGCAGCAAGAGTGGAGCTTTGCAGCCATGAGGTCTTGAGATATTCTTGTCTTGGTGATCCTTGAGATATGACAGAGCATGCCCATTTAGAAACAAAAGAAAGAAAATTATATTTAATTAAAAATGTGAATCAGAAAATGCAGGGCTATTGAGAATCATCCTGAACTGCACATTCTATGTACATGGCTAAAAAATAGATGCACTGTAGCAACTGGAGTAATTCATGGTTCAGTTCCCCTATGATGGTAAGCAGTTTATTGACCTAGAACTACAAAATCATTCAAAATGACATTTGGCAATGCTGAACTTCTGACACAAATCCCCTGATGTAAGGAAATGGAGAGGGCAGCCACACAACCTTCCACTGAGCCCTGCTGTGTCTTTGAATAGCAGGAGAGGTGCACCTAATTCAGAAAGGTGGAAGAGCAATACAGAAGCAAGAAACTCCTGCATTTTAGCCCTGGCTCTTTCAGTGGTCCTGAGTCAGTCACCTTGGGCCAGCCATTCAGGTGTTTATCAGCCAGAGTGCAGCCAGGCTTTACACAGAGCTTCCAGTGCTCATTCCTGAGCCCCTTGGACTTGACTTACACACCCAAAGAACACTGAGCTGCTTAAAAAACAAGTCCTGGTGGTGCCTGCTGGGAGCCTGTGAAGAAGGATCCCTAAGGTCTGATCTTACAGGTTCATGATGGAGCTGTGAGTCCAGCCCAGTTACAGCTCTACTAGTGACACCTCTCAGTCAAGGCAAGGCCTGGCTCCTGTTGTCACCTGCCAGGAGACACAGCCTTGGCACTGCATTTGCTTCAAGGACCTGTTGGGGCTTTCTTGTAACACAAGTGCATGGGCAGGAAGGAAAATCAGCAGACCTTATCCCTTGCCTGGCAGACATGTTCCTGGCCAGCAGAGGATTTTTGTCTCGATGTGAACCTTTTTTCTTTGACAAGACTGTTGAAAGGAAAACGTGTTTCCCAGCCTGACCTGCACACATGGATCATGTCTGCTCTACCATGTAACTGGAAGGGAGCTTTGGGCACAGGCTTGCCAGAAAGCACAGCCAAACTTAGAAAGCCAGCACACCTCCCAAAATAGAGGGATGTGAATTTACCCTTTGATGTCTTTCAGCTCTAGTAATCCCAATTGTTATGAATAACACCACAAAAGTTCTCCCACAGAAGCTTTATCTTTTGGCTGGTGCCATCCCTTTGTGTTAAGACACTCTTGTGCCCAGTTTTTGATGTAGCAAAATGGGACTAGAAGGAAATCAATAGCCCCATTTTGCCTGTCACTTACTTAAGCTTGATTTGAACCCATGTTTGTAAAGCTGAAAGCTTTTGTAATCCATTGTTGTTGTGCCTCTCACAGCCAGCCCGCCTCTGAGAATTTCATATTCCTACATTTTAGGAAGAATTATATTGGACAATGAAAATACTTGTTTGTTTAGTTTTAATATGCTTAAATCAACACTTTTTCTGTTATTAAAGTTGTGCCAGAAAGAGACTGCTTAGAAAGGAGACACATCTGCTCAGAGCAAAGACTTCCATAACTCATTCAGAGTTACTGCTCATACCCACAATATTAGTGATAAAAATTGACTATCCATTCCCACTTGCTTCATGATCCATAGCTTTTTTTTTTTCATTCATATTGTAAGTTGGTTTATATAGAGTGAGATGGTGTTATTTAAGTAGCCAAGGATGAGCATGATGCATCTTACTAAAAGCCCACACCAGCAGAGAGTAGGATTTTCTTCATGTTAGTCTTGTCCTGTCCTGAAGGTAGAAATAATCTAGATTTGGCAAGTATCTTGACTTCTTTCAGCCCTGAAGAGCAAATTCCCTTCTGTCAGTGTGTGTGCACAGCCCACTTAGACTCACTGCTGCCCTTTTATCCCCAAGTCCAAAGTCTGGGACTTGGTAGAGCACTGTCATTTAAAGAAGAGCTTTCTGAGATTTTTGTCTCGTTTTGGGACTGTCACCACCAGCTCATAGAAGGCAAGGGAGAAGGAGAAGGACTGAATATTGCAAGGATGGAGAGAAAAATCAAAGGGAGGGACAAAGCTCAAAGCTTCTTCCAAACTTTCTGAGTGAAAGCTCTTTTTTGAACATTGTTTCAGCAACACGGGTTCAGCTGCTCCTAAGAAGGGACCATGCATAAGACACCTCCAACAGGGTGACATCATGACCATTAGCATCCAGAGCCTTATACACTCTCTTGCAGCTGTTGGGAGAGGAGGAGCATTTCTGCATCAATCCTGCGTTCACAAGCATTGAAAGGGCAGAGAAGTTTGGATATTCCCTTCTGATGAAACTGTAAACGTGGCAATCTCCAACTTAAGTTGATCCCTGGATCCTAGATGTTAGATGTTAGACTCCCTGGCGTCTAGCAGATAGATATGGTGGGAGAACAGAGGTAACCTTTAAATGGTAAAATTTGTAGTGTCACAGTTGTAAGGATTAGTTTATTGACATGACCTTAACTCCCTGTTAAGAGAGTGATTAAACCATGACACTCCCAAACAAAAAACAGAGGGGGATTAACTGGCCTGCCCAGAGATACATTTTTTTCACTTAGACCTAAAAGGTTTTTTTCACTTGATCCAAAACTGAGGATTCCATCTTTCCCTCTGTAACTCCTTTTAGCATAAACAGGTATTCTCTGCACACAATGGAAAAGGGAGAATAGCCTCCTAATAAAAATACTTCACACTATAAGTGCATACAGTAACTCACAGAGTAAAACACCCAAAGCATAGACTGACATGAGATTGAAAGGAGAGGTGTTTCCACTTGGGACTGGAATTAAATGTAACCTCTTTTTGTTCAATAAGGCGATGAGACAAATTTTGCCACTCAGGTGCTGTGTAATCTCTTTTGGAGTGAGGACTGCTTCTCCTGCAGGGGATCTCGAGCTCCTGAGGGCAGCTGCAGAGCAAGAGCACCAATGCCAGCAAGAGCAATGAGAAAACCAGCCAGGTCTGCATCCTTACAGCCCCCTCACCTCCGCTCTTTGCCACCTGCACCCGATCTTCGGGCCGCGATCTCTGCGGTTCGCAGTGGTTTGAGGGAGGGAGGGCAGGGCAAGGGTGCACAGGGGTCCCGAGGTGCCGGTGGCGACCGGAGCCGCGGCCCCGCTGGCCCGAGGTGCCCTTGGGGACCGGAGCCGCGGCC
>NC_031768.1:8105089-8214295 GCF_001522545.3 Parus major
GGCACAGTGGCGGTTGTCTAGTCATCCATGATGAGGCTGCAGCCACTCCAAGGATGCACCAGGGATCCAGGGATTCTTTTTTTTTTTTTTTTTTTCCTTCCTGTGTTAATAATAGGAATTTAGAAGAAAAGAAAAAAAAAAAAAAAAGAGCTTGAATATGAAGAGGATGAAGGGGAAAAGATTGCAACTGGGTCTGATTTTTTCTCCCTTGTGTCTCTGTAAGTCAGCAGCAAACGTGGAGAAATCCGTATAGCTGTGCTAATATGGAATTGGCATGAGCAGGATCGAGACCTCTGCACTGCACAAGCTCTTATTTTGGGGAGCTTTGTTTCTGTTCATTCTAAAATGCTGCTCAGAAACTTGTGGCTCAAGTATAAACTTTATCATCTCCCTCACATTTTTTATCTTCTGTTCAAGGGAAAGGACGCATTTTGGCTGATTTCAAGTCCCTCGAAGCTGGGGACTCAGGAATCTGGGTTAATCTGAGCATGGTTTGTGGAGGTTTGATCCAGCTTTTCTTTCTGGCCATCGCTTAAATCCCTCCTACCGCCCGCATACAAGTTACAACTGCATCATCTTAGTAACCCTGTGACCAAGAGGCATGAGAGTCTCCTCTGAGACTGTAATCTCACTCTAAACAGCTCTCTGGCGGGTGCTCGTGAGTGGTGATACATCATGCAATTTTCTCCTTTAGAGGCTTGCGGTGTCATCTCCACCGTGATCCCTGCCCTGCCTGGCCAGTGCCGATGAGCCAGAGACCAGGGCCTGCCTGGGAGCGTGTTCCTGGCACAGCTCTGCGTGGCTGGGGCGTGCGTGGGGTCAGGAACAGTGTTAGCAAAATCTGCCCCTTCCTCTTCGCCTCTCGGCCACGCTCTGGCAGGAGAGAGACCTGTTTAGGATGGCAGGAGACTTTACTGGTGTAGCAAAGTAATCCTCAATAAGCTCAGGACTTTTCTGTAATGGTATTTAATATGCAGATAGTCAAACGAGTGCCACAGTGATATATTTTTATGGACAAATATTATATATTAAGCCCTGATTTATACGTTTGAGCGTAATACCTGGGGCTCTGAGGAGAGCCTTTAATCTCTGTCAGCGAGGCAGCACGCATGCTAAAGCGCCGAGTAAATCTGCAGGGGAGCGCTGAACTGAGCGCAGCATATATCAGAGTTCTTCCGCCTGATAAAATTAAATACACGAGACCACCTTTCTGTGACATTACTGGGCTGGTATGGGGGGCTGACAGCAGGAAATACAGATCTGTGCTTCCCACTCTGACCCAAACCCGTGCCATTCTTGCTGCTTCTGCCGTCCCCATCCCAAGGGTGCCTTCTCAAGCTCCCAGAAGACGTTCCTGGGTGGAGGAAGGTCTCTGTCCGCGCCTTTCCCCCTCTCCTTCCATCACCTTGCTCCCGTGTCACCTCCTGGCTGCAGCTCAGGGGGTGCCGGTGCCCTATTTCCCCTTCCCCAGCGCGCAGTAAGGTGAGCATCGTCTCAGCATGGGGCTCTGCATTTAATAATCTCACCAGCTCAACTGTTTTTATCTGAATCTCCCTCCTGAACTGATAAATCTAAATTGCACATTTTCTAACCCTCTTTAGCTGAGGGGGAAATCTCGCAGGTATCCTCAGGTGACTCTCGGGCTCTGCCGCGCCGCTCCGGCTCCATCTACTGCGCTTTTTTGGGACTGCCGCCCCTTGCCGCCCGCTCCCGCCGGAGCTGCCCCTTCATCCCGCCGAGCTGCCGGGAAAACGGGAGCTCTGGTTTTGTTTGGAAGGCCCAGAGCTGTCCAGGCTGTGAAACAAATACAACACGCGTTCATACAGTCCTATAAACTGTAATTCCTCGTTGTAAACCAGTCACTGATTTTCAGCGCCTGGCTTGCCGGGTGAATTCCTCACCTCGGAAGGAGAAGGAGCAGAACAAAGGTGGCCACCGTCACTGAAGCTTTCCGTGCTGGGCGGTGGAGCGAGAGCTGCGGACATGGCAGGACAGGGGCTGGAGGAGAGCTCTGTGTGGGGACGATTGTTCCTGCCTACCAACAAATCTGCTTGCTGCCAGAAGATGCCGAGGGGAAGATACCAGCTTGGATTTCAGCCGTCCGATGGGGTCTTAGAGGGTGGGAATAGAAGCAGCAGAACTTCCCTGTGAAAGTCAAATATCTTCATTTACATTATAAGAGAAGTTGCTCTGAAGGAATACCCTACTTTTCCTGGCTCTGTAGTTCAGAGCTGACATGGAGGCACTATGTGTCCTTATTATAAGCACTCCTATTACAGTGTGGTTTTGGCTGGAGGATGCTGTGTGGTTAAAGACGACTATTACAACCAAAAATAGTACCAGAGCTTCCCGAATGCTATGACTATTATGAATTTGTAGGACTAATATTTAGTGGCTCTAAAAAAAGCACCAAAAGTTGGAAGTCAAAATGAGAACAAAGTTGTGCTAAGGACTGCATACAACTTTTTTTAAAAAAAAATGTATCTATTCATAGTACTTATTTCTGTAGGTGATAGATTAACATAAAAATACTGCAAATTTTTCAGAGTTGTAAAACACGAGGTACATCATAGATTATTTTTTAATTGTAACTCAGATTATGTGTTTGAAATGAATTTGTTTCAATGAAAAGTAACATATTTCTCTACAGTCCTTGTGAAAACTGGAAATAAGGTAGATTTGGCAGCTTAGCCTATGAAGTTCTGGGGCAAATCTCTAAACCAAAAGACCACAGGGTTTTGTCCTGGCTCAGATGAAGTTCTGAAAAGAGCTAAATTAAATCCATGCTGCAGCCATATGTGTAATTTTGTTCTACTGGAATAGCTTATAGCTGTCAGTGAATTTCTCCATACTCCCAGCATTGTGTAAGGGATGACACAAGAGCCTGAAGATTACTCTCTCCAGTAGTAACATGCATTTGCAGCCTTAAAATTATTACAACAACATTTTTTCATTTACATGGCTGGAGAGAATCTGTTTTTGCAGTAAATTTGTATTTCAAAGAAGATTTTTGTGTCCTTCATTATCACTGGTTTACAAGATTCCTCTTTCTCACTCCCCCCACCCCCACTCCCCCCCCTGCCATTTGGGGATGTGGGAACAAATGAAATAAACCCATCATAAAAAATAATTTTGTCCAGGTGGAACATAAATCAGCCAAAAAAATATTATTCTACATGGCAAATAAAAAGCATATGCTGTATTATTTAAAGCACAGCCTCCATATTCACATACAAAATTAATGCTACAGTGGGAGGTAAAACTGATGGAGGCAGACAATGAAAATATTAGGAGTAAAACATCATGCCAGGAACAATTCAAGCAGAGCCACTTGCAGGGTCATGGTCGTATTCCATTTCAAATGGGCATGGAAATACACTGTGGGTTATTCTTCTCCAGAGATGCACACATAATAAGCACCTGCTCCCCATGTCTACTCTTCCCTTTTAACTGTTGATTTATTGGATGTTTCTGAGAGCTGTGGTCAGGCTTGTGAGGGATATATAACGTGGTGCCTGCAGGAAGGGATGGGAGTGGGCAGACGAGCTGCCACACTTCCCTACTGTGGCTGAAGGGCTAAGCGGGATTCACAACGAAAGCTGGCTCAGCTTCCAAGGGAAAGGACACCACTGGAAAGTAAATCATAGCCATTGTGCCTGGCTTGCACCTAGGAAAGTGGCTAAAAAATTTTAAACTGTGTTCCTTGCCTCAAACTGGAGGAAACGGGGGGTTGAGAGGAGAAACAGCGTTCAGCGGCCTAAGGCACCAAAAGGGATCTTTGCCATCTTTGTCTTCCACAGCATCAAGGAAAATATGAGTATAAAACATAATATTGCATGTGTTTTAAATAATTTTCAGATTATGAATCCACCCTTCTTACACGTTTGGGAAGGTACATACCACGTGCTACTGCTCCCTACTACACTGGAGACAGTATCACCAGCAAATATTTTATTCTCATCCTGGTTCTCCCTGGCTTGGGCGGGGTTTTCTCTCCATTCCTCCTCTGAAGTGGAGCTTCGCTAAATAAGAAATGAACATAATCTTCAAATAATGTTGAAGAGAGGTCACTACAAAGAGATTTTGAATTAATATGATGTTTATCCCTATAATTTAACAAAAAAAAAAAGCACAGAAAAAAAAAAGCACGCAGAGAACGTTCTTGCTCTCGGCCCTTCTATTTCACTATTCTCTGGTATTTTCTTCTCTGCAGCAAGAGTGGAGCTTTGCAGCCATGAGGTCTTGAGATATTCTTGTCTTGGTGATCCTTGAGATATGACAGAGCATGCCCATTTAGAAACAAAAGAAAGAAAATTATATTTAATTAAAAATGTGAATCAGAAAATGCAGGGCTATTGAGAATCATCCTGAACTGCACATTCTATGTACATGGCTAAAAAATAGATGCACTGTAGCAACTGGAGTAATTCATGGTTCAGTTCCCCTATGATGGTAAGCAGTTTATTGACCTAGAACTACAAAATCATTCAAAATGACATTTGGCAATGCTGAACTTCTGACACAAATCCCCTGATGTAAGGAAATGGAGAGGGCAGCCACACAACCTTCCACTGAGCCCTGCTGTGTCTTTGAATAGCAGGAGAGGTGCACCTAATTCAGAAAGGTGGAAGAGCAATACAGAAGCAAGAAACTCCTGCATTTTAGCCCTGGCTCTTTCAGTGGTCCTGAGTCAGTCACCTTGGGCCAGCCATTCAGGTGTTTATCAGCCAGAGTGCAGCCAGGCTTTACACAGAGCTTCCAGTGCTCATTCCTGAGCCCCTTGGACTTGACTTACACACCCAAAGAACACTGAGCTGCTTAAAAAACAAGTCCTGGTGGTGCCTGCTGGGAGCCTGTGAAGAAGGATCCCTAAGGTCTGATCTTACAGGTTCATGATGGAGCTGTGAGTCCAGCCCAGTTACAGCTCTACTAGTGACACCTCTCAGTCAAGGCAAGGCCTGGCTCCTGTTGTCACCTGCCAGGAGACACAGCCTTGGCACTGCATTTGCTTCAAGGACCTGTTGGGGCTTTCTTGTAACACAAGTGCATGGGCAGGAAGGAAAATCAGCAGACCTTATCCCTTGCCTGGCAGACATGTTCCTGGCCAGCAGAGGATTTTTGTCTCGATGTGAACCTTTTTTCTTTGACAAGACTGTTGAAAGGAAAACGTGTTTCCCAGCCTGACCTGCACACATGGATCATGTCTGCTCTACCATGTAACTGGAAGGGAGCTTTGGGCACAGGCTTGCCAGAAAGCACAGCCAAACTTAGAAAGCCAGCACACCTCCCAAAATAGAGGGATGTGAATTTACCCTTTGATGTCTTTCAGCTCTAGTAATCCCAATTGTTATGAATAACACCACAAAAGTTCTCCCACAGAAGCTTTATCTTTTGGCTGGTGCCATCCCTTTGTGTTAAGACACTCTTGTGCCCAGTTTTTGATGTAGCAAAATGGGACTAGAAGGAAATCAATAGCCCCATTTTGCCTGTCACTTACTTAAGCTTGATTTGAACCCATGTTTGTAAAGCTGAAAGCTTTTGTAATCCATTGTTGTTGTGCCTCTCACAGCCAGCCCGCCTCTGAGAATTTCATATTCCTACATTTTAGGAAGAATTATATTGGACAATGAAAATACTTGTTTGTTTAGTTTTAATATGCTTAAATCAACACTTTTTCTGTTATTAAAGTTGTGCCAGAAAGAGACTGCTTAGAAAGGAGACACATCTGCTCAGAGCAAAGACTTCCATAACTCATTCAGAGTTACTGCTCATACCCACAATATTAGTGATAAAAATTGACTATCCATTCCCACTTGCTTCATGATCCATAGCTTTTTTTTTTTCATTCATATTGTAAGTTGGTTTATATAGAGTGAGATGGTGTTATTTAAGTAGCCAAGGATGAGCATGATGCATCTTACTAAAAGCCCACACCAGCAGAGAGTAGGATTTTCTTCATGTTAGTCTTGTCCTGTCCTGAAGGTAGAAATAATCTAGATTTGGCAAGTATCTTGACTTCTTTCAGCCCTGAAGAGCAAATTCCCTTCTGTCAGTGTGTGTGCACAGCCCACTTAGACTCACTGCTGCCCTTTTATCCCCAAGTCCAAAGTCTGGGACTTGGTAGAGCACTGTCATTTAAAGAAGAGCTTTCTGAGATTTTTGTCTCGTTTTGGGACTGTCACCACCAGCTCATAGAAGGCAAGGGAGAAGGAGAAGGACTGAATATTGCAAGGATGGAGAGAAAAATCAAAGGGAGGGACAAAGCTCAAAGCTTCTTCCAAACTTTCTGAGTGAAAGCTCTTTTTTGAACATTGTTTCAGCAACACGGGTTCAGCTGCTCCTAAGAAGGGACCATGCATAAGACACCTCCAACAGGGTGACATCATGACCATTAGCATCCAGAGCCTTATACACTCTCTTGCAGCTGTTGGGAGAGGAGGAGCATTTCTGCATCAATCCTGCGTTCACAAGCATTGAAAGGGCAGAGAAGTTTGGATATTCCCTTCTGATGAAACTGTAAACGTGGCAATCTCCAACTTAAGTTGATCCCTGGATCCTAGATGTTAGATGTTAGACTCCCTGGCGTCTAGCAGATAGATATGGTGGGAGAACAGAGGTAACCTTTAAATGGTAAAATTTGTAGTGTCACAGTTGTAAGGATTAGTTTATTGACATGACCTTAACTCCCTGTTAAGAGAGTGATTAAACCATGACACTCCCAAACAAAAAACAGAGGGGGATTAACTGGCCTGCCCAGAGATACATTTTTTTCACTTAGACCTAAAAGGTTTTTTTCACTTGATCCAAAACTGAGGATTCCATCTTTCCCTCTGTAACTCCTTTTAGCATAAACAGGTATTCTCTGCACACAATGGAAAAGGGAGAATAGCCTCCTAATAAAAATACTTCACACTATAAGTGCATACAGTAACTCACAGAGTAAAACACCCAAAGCATAGACTGACATGAGATTGAAAGGAGAGGTGTTTCCACTTGGGACTGGAATTAAATGTAACCTCTTTTTGTTCAATAAGGAGATGAGACAAATTTTGCCACTCAGGTGCTGTGTAATCTCTTTTGGAGTGAGGACTGCTTCTCCTGCAGGGGATCTCGAGCTCCTGAGGGCAGCTGCAGAGCAAGAGCACCAATGCCAGCAAGAGCAATGAGAAAACCAGCCAGGTCTGCATCCTTACAGCCCCCTCACCTCCGCTCTTTGCCACCTGCACCCGATCTTCGGGCCGCGATCTCTGCGGTTCGCAGTGGTTTGAGGGAGGGAGGGCAGGGCAAGGGTGCACAGGGGTCCCGAGGTGCCGGTGGCGACCGGAGCCGCGGCCCCGCTGGCCCGAGGTGCCCTTGGGGACCGGAGCCGCGGCCGCACTGGCCCGAGGTGCCCTTGGGGACCGGAGCCGCGGCCCCGCTGGCCCGAGATGCCCGTGGCGACCGGAGCCGCGGCCGCGCTGCCACAGCCGGGGCTGCGCTGCCAAAGCTGGCGCTGCTTTGCCATCTAGTGCCTCCCGTCCGGATTGCAGGAGCCAGCATCGCACCGAAACCCGGCTCTGAGGCTCGGCTGGGATCAGCGGAACTCCAGCTTGGTTTGTTTTGGGGCTTTTTCCCCACATTAATCCGCACGGATGTTTTACGTGCCGCAGTGGCTGCCTGTCCCCGCCTGGAAGAAGCGGCGAGAGTTTTGTGCGGTCCATAGCGGTGGGAAGGGAATAAATCACCGCTGGCCACACGAGCTGCCTGCGGCTCGCTGGGAAACCCTTCCCTCACTGGTTTGCAGTCGCCTAAAAGTGGCTATTTAGTGTCATTCGGATGTCCCGATTTAGGGAGTGGCGCTGCTGCCACCACTCAGCTTGTTTGGCAAATGAGGCTGCCTTGGCTTGTGAGGGACAGGATCGTACACGGGAAGGCTCGGGAGCACAGCCAGGTGAATCCATTTCAGTGACACCGAGGAATGGATCCGATCAGCTTCGTGGAGCCTCCCTCTCACCTGGAAATTGTCCACGAGTGGGTCAAAATTTTCGCACTTTAGATCATTCTTCTGAATTACTGGGTCAAAAATTTCAGTGAACAAAGGGCATCCCTAAAAGATGTGCAGGCATTTTATTGGGGAGCCATGGAGTCACAGGAATTACAGCTGATTGACTGGAAGCACGGGAACACTACTAAGCCTTTTGGTCCAGACACACAGGGTTTACTCATGTCCATGAATTTTTGATTTACTCTCTGAAATAGTTCTCCCCTGTTCATTTAAAGAGTGCTGTGTCTACAAACTTTGGGGCTGTGACATTTTTAAGACTATAACTAGAGATGAAAAAATGCCTGAGATGCAAATCCAACCTAATTTCCCATAAAGTACAAATTAATATTTGCTGAACCTTTTCATTTTAGGTTTAATTTCAACAAATTCTAGTCACCTCTGAAATAGAGAGGGCACAGATAAGTGAGTTTAGCTGCCTTACAATCAGTTCCCAGCATGTAGAGCTAAAAGGTCTCATGCTTCATGAACTGAATTTAACAGGGACAGGTTTGGACTTTGAACACCATTTCCTTAAAGAAGAAAAAACCAATTTTTTTTTGGCAACCAGTTTCCAGAGAAGTTTTAGAAATAATTTCTGGTTTTGTTATGTAAAACTTCCTTCAGCAGTTGGATCCACACAAGCATCTTTACAGGCCTAAGAAATTGTCATAGGGAGGAGTTGGCATTGCTTGGGTAAAGGACAAGCACATTAACTGTGTGCCAAGCAGCTTAAAAAGTAGATAATGATGAGGCAAAGCAGAAGGAGACTGAGTTAAGCTGGAGACTGAGACAGAAAGGGTGAAGATAGCAATAATAAACTAATGAGCTGTTTTCAAAATGCCTCTCCCGCCGCACAGGAAAACAGGGCAACAGATGTGCCACCACAAAGAAAACTTGGCAGGTTTCAGCTAAAGCCATACCACACCCTGTAGGCTTGGTGAGCTATGAATAATACCAAAGTTTCATTTTACATGCTAGCACAGGCTATATTGTCATCTACAATTCAAATCTTTACTTAGGAGGTTATTGGGTTTGCTATCAAGAGAGAATAACAAAGAAGTGTTTGAAGACAAGATCCAGCGAGACCTGGTTTTCTACAGATTCATGGCTTAAGGCTGAGCACCTAAGAGGAATTTGTACTGTGTAATAGCAGTTATGCCCACACTGTACTCTTTCCCTCAGCTGGGAATATTAATAAGGTCTTTTCCATCCACCTTCCTGCTTTCATTCAACCCACAGGAAATGTCTGTCTTAGACATCTTTGGCCCTCTGTCATATTTGGTTAAATTGGGTGGTAAGTTTGAGAACTGTCGAGGTTACCTGGACTCAAAATCAACAAATGGCTTGAATTAGTCTGTTTTCCTTAGCAAACCCAAGTTATTTAACACAGAGTTGGAGGGATAAAGACTTCAGCCTTCAAAAAGGGATTCTATTGCAGCAGAAATGATGATATTTTCTAAGCCTGACAAGCATTTCCATCATTATCAACAATAATGACTAATAAAATTATAAATTAACAGCTGAGTTTTATGTAATAGCTTACATCTCAAAGTGCTTTTCAGTTTCTTTTCTCCACTTTCAGAGTCATTCTCTCAAAATTCATTGCATTTTTTGCAGTGTTGCTATAGCCCAGTCCCTTCTTGGATAGGACAAAGAGAATCATGTGGATTGCAGCCCACTGCACATCAGGGGAGGGAGTGGAAATTTTAGGCAGAAACATTCAGATAGATTCCTGCTTGATTATAAAATACCAGGATTTCTTTCATATTAAAGCAAGGAAGACAAGACTTAGACAGTAGATGCCTTAACCAGTGTTTTTTGTGCTAGACTGGGCAAACTGAGCGTCATTGTAGGTGAGACACCCCAAAGCCAATCTCCTGTCCATACAGGGAGCTGAGTTTGGATCAGAGCTGTGCTGTGAGTACAGGAGCACAGCAATGTTGATTTTATGAGATGTGAGATTGCACAGGTTCTAAATCATCCAGAGCACACACCAGATAATGCCTCAGATCCAAACCAGTAAATGCCTCTCTTCCGAGGACTTGAATGCCAAAGATGTGTTCAAAGGCAGCGAACAGACCATTGAAAAGCTTTTGAAAGGATTGCTGCTGAGCTGTGGTTCAGTTTAACTTTTGGGGCAGGATATTTGCTTGTATTCTTACAAAAATGTGAGCTGTGGAGTCTCTGCATGTATTAGGATATGCATACAAAGAGGCAGAGAGGAAAAATTACTGAATACTTTATACTTTACAGATTCTAAAATTGATGGTAGTTACACATTGAGGGGAGGCTGAACTCACCTGCTATCAGCATAATGATTGTGCCATTTAGAAAACATGCAGAAAGGGTATATAGCACTTATTAATTAGTTTATCTTTGCAGAAGTTAATTAAGGTATTATTATTATTATTATTAATATTATTATTGTCATTGTTGTTGTTATTTTTCTCCCAGTGAGTGTGCACAGAGAATGACTAAATAATTTGGACAGACAAAGCATGATTGGGAAAGAAAGGGTTTCTAAACACTTCATTTCCCTCCATCTTGCTCCCTCCAGAAAGAAGAATAAAATCCCATGGTTTTTTGCACAGAACTTTGGGCAGGAGACAAGCAGGAAAGAATTAAGCATTCTTTTCTGACAGCTCAGCTTAGGCCTTCCCTGTGTGCCAGTGAGGGTGGGAGGGGGCTGCAGGCAGCCAGTGCTTGGGCAGTGACCCATTCTGTGCCACAGGGCTGATGCCAAGAGTGGCTGGAGTCCCACAGATGGACACAAACAGCAAACAGCCGTGGGTTTGTGGAAGGGTCAGCACCTGGATGATCTTTAGAGGGAGAAAGGAGTGGCACACCTTTAGCTTTCCTTGGGTTCATGTGAAAGCAAGGCAGTGGCAGCAGCCATGCCCATCTCCCTGAGGGAGACACAACAAGAGCCAGGAGATGCTGGAGCAGCCCCAGGCAGAGCCTGCACCAGGGGCTGGTGTCACAGCAGCTGTGATGGTCTGGCCATGGAGCTGATGGATCAATGGCATGGGGTCCTGAGTAACCAGCCCTCCATCCAAATGCTCCCCTCTGATAAAGGAATCTTGGATGGCTCATTTAAAGCTCCTTAGAGCTACAGAAGCTCAGTTTTTTTGGGTTTTATTTGGATGAAATAATGGATGTGGCTGGAGGTGGAATTGAGATGATAGAAGGACAAACTACTTGGAGGCCTCCTTCTGTACCTTGTTGATGCAATCAGCACAGATAGCTAAACTGAGGTCCAGCACTTCAGAGAGATGAAGACACATAAGGGAAGGACTGAATCACTTTTCAGAAGGGCTGAACCGCTTTTCTGTGTCAGCAATGCTGTGTCAGGAATGCTCTTTGATTATTTTTTTTCTCCAAAATAACAATATGTGAAGTTGTATGAAAAATGTTTGGTAGGAAACACCAATTGTGTATAAAGCTGCTTCTGAAAGTTTTATAAACGAGCTTTTCAAGCGACTTACAGAGGTGTGAGGTCAATTTCCATGGAATTTTAATGGGATTTGTGCATCTGTTATTTCAGTCTTGAACAAAATTCTAAAACTGTTGGTTTTCACAGGAGCATTGCTTAACTGCCTTCTTTGTACTGTAGTAAAGAACTTCAAAGTCCTTTAAATACAAATCAATATAATGGACAAAATTACCATTTGAAAATTGTAGGCTACTATAGCAATTTAAGGAAAACATTCTTAATCTTGCTAATCCCTATTCAGATAAATCCAACAACTACTTTAAGAGGCATATAATGATCTAATGTACTCAGCCAGCTCTGTGTCTCCTTGAATAACTCAAGGGGACAAAACAAAACAAAATTTCAGCCAATAGCCAGATGGGGATATGGCACAACTTAGTAAATTAAAGTAAGATGGGAGACAGATGGAGGCCTTTTCAGAAGTCAGATTTTGGTAGTTGGAAAGGGCGGTGATACTCCGGCTGTGATAAAATCCCAGCAGATTTGACTTAAAAAAGCTGTGGGTAATGTGTGGTCACAGCCTGACATTAAAAATCTGTAAACTGTTTGCATAACTCCAGAGATCTCTTGTGCCTCAGATATGAATTATTTCTTTGGAGCATTGCTGGGGTATTTAGGCATGAGCAGTGCTGGAACACTCAGGGTGCCATGAGGAGCAGCATCAGGAGGGATTTCACAGCCCTGATCTGAGCCCCTCAGTCAGCTGCCTCCAGGGGAAGAGCCCCCACTTTCAGGGCAGACACAGAGGTCCTTCTCCCTGTCCAGCCTGGAACTTACAGGCTATTTTCTCTCCATTTCAGTGTCAATGAGTGGAGTCACTGCAAAGTGCTTTCCCACACTCCCCCTTCCACTCCTTCCTTTTCAGAATCGTGGGAAATACTGTGCCCACACTTTTCATGAATATTCCCTAAATGACTGAACGTTTGTGTGGGGGGATCAGTTACACCATCCTGTACTTTGAGGGTTTGTTGCTGTTACAGTATTTCCTCTTTGGCTGCATTTCTTTCTCTGCTCTCCCCTTTTTGCTGGAGATACAGCACATTAGGCCTTATCATGTTCACACGGGAGGCTTCTGCTTTCTCATCAAGCTGAGCACGCTGACAATTACCAGGTGGAATTCTGGCTGCTCTTTTGAATTGACACAGCTTTTCATCCAGACTTTCAACCTGCTAACAAAGGTGCTCATGGTTACCTGCCAAGGTGCTACTCCCTTTTCTGTCATGTAAAGGTTTAGGTGCAATTTATATTAGGATGCCACAGAGCGAGGGGATGGCCATCACATCCAGGTGTGCAGGCTACATGGCCTGGCACACCCTCCCAAACTGGTTCCCATCCTTCCCGTGCCTCATGTGAAGTCTACTACAGGCTACAGGTACTCAATCCTGTATTTTCTGGGTGACACACCACTCTCCTCTCTTTAGTTCTCCCTGTGACACCTTGTTCTTTTTAGTATTTTTAGATTAGCAGCTTCCCAAAGGCAGAGACACTTGATCATCCTCTCAGCTTCACCAAGCATGTTAAGTCTGTGCTGTACATCAACAGATGTCACACTGTTTAATGGATTATACTTTAAGAACGAAAATATGGCCATCCTAGTGAGACACTTGTGAAGGTGGGAACTACTGACCATGGAACATTTTGTAGTCATTGACACAGCTTGGCAAAGTCCTATTATTTATTTACAGCTGCATTTTGCCCTGTAGCATGAGGCTGGTTGTAGTGGTAGGAGGGTGAAGGAGGACAAATACTGATGATGTTTGTAAATGCTTCAGGTCCTTGCTGTCTCAGAATCACACAATGGGTAAGGTTGGAAGGGACCATGTCCACTGCTCTGGCTGTGATAATTACTCTGTATCTGAGCAATGCACTTTTTTCAGCAAGTGGTTTGAGTTGCATGGCTGGGTGTGAACAGACTGACCTACTTCAACCTCCTTTGCAATTTCTAAATTTCCCTGTTTACCCCTTTCATTGTCAGCTTGTTCACTTGTGGCTTACAACCAGCAGGCTTTGCTGCCTTTGTGGTTGGTTTCTCCAGACACAATTAAACTGTCTCCGATTGACATCTGGCTCTGCTGAGGTTTGGGTTGCATCTTCTTGGCTGCCTCGATGTCCTCCTTGATTTGGGATTCTGATCACTGCCTGCCCGGGCATGGCACATCATCAATGGGCGCTTTCATTCCTGAGGACTCCCTTGTGCCTACAATAAGGCAGTGAAGTGTTTCTGGCTCTCAGAGCACTCCAAAAGGTTATTTCAAGACAGCCTCAGCTGTTGTGCGTGTTGTGCATGCTGGAGCTTCCAGCAGGACTGCATTGAGCTATAGGAATTTCTTTGCAGGAGGGTCGTGAGCTCTCCAGGGCTGGTGCCTTCATCTTCACACCCAGCCAGAGGTCTCGTTTGGAGTGTCCCTTGGTCATTCCTTGGCTGATAACATTCTGGCAAAAAACCGGTCCATGGAAGAATTTGGTTTCTTCCTGGTGTCTGTGATCTTGCCAAAGGGTCAAAGCAAGATCTCTTGGTACGTCTCCTGTGCCCCTTTTCTCCTCTGCTGTTTCTTATGGCTTAACCCAAACTGACAACTGAGCCCCAGGCAGCCGCTCACTCAGTCCCCCACCAGGGGGATGGCGGAGAGAATCAGAAGAGTAAAAAACTCATGGATTGAGATATAGACAGTTTAATAGCAAAAGCCTTGTGTGCCAGCAAAGCAAACCCAGGAATTCATGCATCACTTCCCATGGTTGGGCAGGTGTTCAGCCATCCCCAGGGCAGCAGGGCTCCATCACGTGTAATGATGACTTGGGGAGGCAAACAACATCACTTCAAACATCTCCCCTTTCCTTCCTCCCAAGCTCTGTATGCTGATCACGATGCCATATGGTATAGGACATCCCTGTGGTCACCTGAGGTCAGCTGTCCGTGCTGTGTCTCCTCCCAGTGCCCCACACACCTGCAGCCCCCTCAGCAGCGTGTCAGTACAGGAAGCAGAAAAGGCCTTGATGCTGTGCAAGTGCTGCTCAGCAATGACAAAAACACCTTTATATTATATACAGTGTTTTCAGCAAATCCAAAACAGCCCCATACCAGCCTCTATGAAGAAACGTGACCCTACCCCAGCCCAAACCAGCACACTGTTAGGGAGCTCTCTCTCATTTCATGTTACAAGCTGTGCTATCTACACTCTTCGTCTGCAACGCTTCTTTTAATCCTTTAATTTCAGGTTTGTGAAACATTGCAGGTGGTGACAAGAACAGGGTTCATCTTTTCCATGACATACTCTTGTGTATCTGGTGAACAGCCCTGTGCCTTTCCTATGGATGCAGTTGGCCCCTTGCTTCTGGGAAGAATTTTTGTTGTTGTAGCTTTTGGTGATGTGCACCCTTTTGGTCTCAGGCCTAACAGCTCAGGTACATGCAATCTCACAGCCTACAGCTTTTCTTTGTCAAGTTTATGGACTTTAGTGGATTAAATGACAGGTACCCAACCCAGAGATGTCACTCATTGGAAAGTTTGACATGGCCAGTTTTAATCTTCATACTAAATTTCTTGAATTTTGTGGTCCCTGCTTGCTTGCCTGGCCATGGTCAACTATGACTGTCACTAGATGTTTTCACGAGTGAGAGCCTTAAAAGCTGACAGATTGTCTTCTCACTGTGCTTGAATTTGCTCCTATCTTTCCTGTAAAGACCTTCCACATTAAACCTTCACCTCCCAGTTTTCCCCATTTTCAGCTTCTTGTGATTCTTTCTGGTTGGAAGCTCTTCAAAGTAATCATCCAATCTCTCTTGTTATCTCTCCTTGTAGGAAAGGACTCCCCCTTTCCCCTGGGTTTTTCATGCACTTTTCCTCTGTCTGCTTTACTCTGGTGTTTCCAGCCACATGCTTTTTGATGCTTTCTAGACACCACGTTACAGATGTGTTTGTTCATTTCTGCTTTGCCCAGTGTGATCTGTGCACCCATGCAGAGGCTGCCATGTATCTTTATTTTCTACAGCCCAACAGGAGACATTCTGCACGCCTGTAGGATGCTAAACAAAGATGTGTCAAGAGCTGATCAGTTTGAAGTTATGGGGTTTCTTTAATATGCCAGACTAACAAGGCTAATTATTTCTTTTAAGTCTGTTTTAAATATGTAGGGTTTTTTTTTTTTTTTTTATCTCTGACTTCTTATGCAGAACATTGATCTTTGGTAGATCATTTATGTAAAATGTATCATTTCTGAAGTAATGTTCTTCCCTTCTTACCCTCACTCTCAGCTCTCAACTCCCACCACTAAAACTAACAAAAAGTGACGCTGACTGTGCTCTTTCCCATTTTCTTACCAAGAGGCAGGCCTTTATCTAATTTATTTTTTGTGGCATGCTTCCATGCTCCCTATATTTCATCTTTATGTTTGGTGGCTGATCAGTAGTAGGATTTCTAAAGTAAACAAAGTAAATTCATACCTCATGCAGCCCTCAAACACCACTGTGCTCTAGTCTGGGTGTATTTTGGAGCTGCTTCCCAGATCTGTGCTCAAAGCACTACCAAAGTCAGCTGGAAACTGATGCCCCACAGTGACCCACGAGGAGATAATGGCTCAGAATTGCTGCTGGGCTTAACACTTCCCTGGAGATAGGCTAGGGGTCTTCTGCTCTGGGCAGAGACTGAGCCTTGCCCTACAGGGGCTCTTCCAACTTGCACTAAATGAGACTTCCATTATCTGTGCCAAGGTGGGGAATTGTATTATTAAGTTCTGATATTCAGTGTTCTGATCCCATGCACAAAGACAATCTATTAACTGATCAGTCTTCTCCCAAGCACCTGGGCTGCATGAAAGTTCAGGCTCTGCCACAAGAGCCCTGAACAAGCCCTGGCTACATGGTGTGAGGGGCAGAGCCCTGTCTGGGAGAGGCTGGAGCTGTTCTGGGCTTCAGGTGCTGGTGAACAAACTCGTTTAACAGAAGAATATCTCAATCCTCAGTTTTGCACCTGTATATAAAGATAAATATAAAGACAAATCCTTTTTAACCTTGTGGGTTTGGTGCAGAAATCTTCATATCAATTTCTCCTGATGATCAGTGTGTCTAATTGTGCATTTCAGCAGTACCTCGTTTACACCTGGACTCATTAGTAAGAGCTGATTTACAGGAACAGCCACTGCTGGAGAGACAGGGGTTCTCTCTTCCTTCATTTATCCCCCTGGGCCCTGACTAAAAGCACTCCTGAGACGAAGGGAGTGGACCCACAAATAACTGATATCCAGCATGACTTGTTTCGCCCTGCTGGAGCTGCCAGATCAATCAGCAGAAACCAAACTGGGACCAGTTTCAGGCGAGTGCCCTTTGTTTGCCATCGATTTTTCCGAGCTGTCTCTGTGAGAGGCTGATGGGAGCTGCCGGCTCCGGGGGCTGCCGGGGGTGCCACCGCGCACCCTTCCCGTGGGTTGAGCTGCCACCGTCCCACAGAGACACCAGAACAACCTTGAATCAGGTGAAATGGCAAGTACAACTGTGAGGCTTGAAAGGGAAGCACCAGAAAGCAGAACACAAGCTCCTGCTTGTCATTTAGCAGAGACAAACACGAGCGCCACCAAAACAACGGCATTATCCGATTAGCGAGCGGCTGCAACGCGACAGGAGCGGATCTGCAAAGGCAGGGAATCTGTCAGCTGTCATTGCAACACCACCACGAGTGCCACAATACATTAAGAGGGAATGAAGAGAGGTGGTGTAACAGGTGTCATTGCAATAGTGCTGAAAGGGACGCTGTCACAGCTTGCAGACCTGAAATGTGACCTCTCGATCTCCTGCGTGGGTGTGCGGGAGGTGCAATGTTATATTGCACTGAGGGCTCCTCTGCCTTATGGCTCCACGGTGACGTCCAAGGATGCAACAACCCAGAGCTTGTGAAACCCAGCACTGGCCTTGTTTACAGTCCAGAATAAGCAGAGGACTGTTTAGAGTGGGAATACCTCAAACAAAGTGTCTGGTACGGACCGCTGTGGTGAGCTACCAAATCTGTGCTCCCTTAGAGAGCTGTGTCCCAGAGATCAGCTTTAAAAGCACTCAGACACTTTTAACTTGTCCTTCCCTTGCCACATTCTCTTCCTTCCCATAAGGCAAAATATGTATTCAATTTCAATCAGAGTGTAAGTTATACAAGTATATTATACAAGGATGATGATGATAATGATGATGATGATAAATGGCATAATAGCTGTCTTTTTTACACTTACACAGATGTGAGTGCCATCACATGCTTACATTATAGAAAATACTCAGTATATGAACTATCACCTAAGCACAGTTTATCTGATCATATTTTTACTCTGAAGGGTAATTGGTAAAAAGAGTGAACATTGATAAATGGGGAAGTTTTTATAAGGTTTTCCATGGGGTCTTCTGCTCCATAACCTGGATAAAACAGAGAAGGTATGGTTCAAATGAAAGGCTGGTGCATCATGCCCATCTTCCACTTTCAAGATGGTACAGGCCAGTTCATTAGGCTGCCACTAGCACATTCAGTTTATTATTTAAATCAATCAGCCATGGGTTGTTGAGCTGTCTTGAGAGTGTGCCTTAGCTGCAGAGATGTGCACCCTCACTGGTACCTTCCCCAGGTGGCACAGACACACACCTTCCTCAAAAAATCAAAACGTTGTTAATGTTAATTGGTGGAGAAATTACAAAAAAGCTTGGTCCTGGAACACAGTACTGAAAATTGCACTGTCAGTACCAACATGGGACTGGACTTACAGATCTGGGAAATGCAGTTCTTGTAGACCTTGGCAGCTCTGGGCTGTGTCCTCCACAGCGTGACTCGGCTTCAGTCAGGTGCACTGGGCTGACTGCAGCACGGCAGCAAGGCCAGGCCAGTCCCCATCTGCACCCATGGCATTTTGGTGGATGAGTTCTTGATGTCTTTTGTGTGCTGGGACCCCATAACACCACCTGGTGAAACTGTGCTCTCCACCAGCCAGGGGAGGGATCCAAACTCCTGTGAGAGGGGAGATATGATATGATATATGATATACGATATATGATATACGATATATGATATATGATATATGATATATGATATATGATATATGATATATGATATATGATATATGATCTATGATAGATGATAGATGATAGATGATATATGATATATGATATATGANTGATATATGATATATGATATATGATCTATGATAGATGATAGATGATAGATGATATATGATATATGATATATGATATATGATATATGATATATGATATATGATATATGATATATGATATATGATATGATATATAATATGATAAAATTGCCCTCCCTGGGCACTTTTCAGCTGTTTCCTGGTGTGCTGGTGCCAGGGTGAGCACCACAGGCGGAGCGAATTGTGGGAATTGCACCTGCACTTGCACAGTCACCCTTTGGAGGGATGCAGCCCCACCATGAGATAAATGAGGCTCTAGGGATGGAAAGGCCTCCTGTCTCACCTCCTAAATATGCCCTTCTTAGGCAGCAGGAATCATGGAATTATAGAACCACAGAGTCACAGAAAGGTTTGGGTTGGAAGGGACCATAAGGATCATCTAGTTTAACCCCCCTGCCATGTGCATCTCCAAATAGATGAGGTTGCTCAGAGCCCCTTTCCATGTAATGCCTTGTTGTAATCCATGTCTTAAAAGCAGCTTATTTTTTTTTTTTCCCCCCAAGAGCTGACAGAGTTTGCTGTGAATTTTTGGGCACCTGTGCACACAGCATGGCTTGTTTGACCACAAGCAGAGGACTAGCATGGCCTCGAAAAACATATCCTACTTACTAAAAAAGAGAGTCCAATTATTCTCAAATACAAGACACTGGCTGGCAAGAGAGAATTAGGAAGGCTGAGGAACAGTCACAGCCATAGATTTTCCAGTTTGGAAATAAGTCAGTGACAAGCACAACAGCTCATTTGTCCCCCAGGTAGAATTTGCCTCCTGACTGTTGTAACTGTGCAGGGTGTCCAGCATTTGAAACCCTCCTGGGATAGTGTAATGGGTTTACCCAGCTGGCAGCTGAGTACCCAACAACCACTCACTCACTCCCTCACTCCCCACCCAGCCCAGGGGGATGGAGAGGAGAATCAGGAAAGAAAAGTAAAACTCAACTGTGCATCTAGATGGATTGTAAATATAAAGTAATTTTATAATATATTGAAAAAGTAAGTAAAATATTAAAAAAAAACATAAAAATGATACTACTATTAATAATAATTGTAATTAGAAGGAAAGGCAGAGAGAGAGAAAACCCAAGAAAAATAAGGCATAAGCAATACAAAGTCCTTGACTTAGTATAAGTACTACTTAGCAAAAACTAAAAACACCAGTCTGTTTATCCATCTTATTCTCATCCTAAATCCAGAACACAGACTTGTGCCAGCTACTGTAGAGAAAATTAACTCTATTTCAGCTGAAGCCAGGACAGACAGGCAGCTAAGTACAATGCAGAATAAAATGCAAATAAAAGAGAAAATCTGTCCACATCCTCCTCCTGTCAGCCTTTGCTCTTGACCCACTGCTGTGCACAGCTGTCCTTCCAAAGCCCAGCAAAGCCATCCAGACAGGGAACCAGAGGGAAAAGGAGGTGTTGGGTGTGTGAGCCCAGGATGGTGGCAGTGTCCTGGGCAGGACAAGGATTCCCCTGCAGGCTGGAGGGTCTGAGAGCCCTGGCCCAGGGGCTGGTGCAGCACAGCCTGCAGGTAACAGCCACCCAGGCTTCACATTTGCTGTGGGGTGGGACCCTTAGTGCTGCATTAGTGGGAGTTTTGTGGGGCAGGACATCTCTAGGGAGGGCTGGTGAGCACCTCTCACTTCAGCAAGTGCAAATGTGAAGTGGGTCACAGCACACAAAACACTCAGCCTGTAACTCCCCCTGGTTCTGAGCTTGCAGCTGCCTTTATGTCCCAGAGTCTGACCTGTCCTGGCTGCAGATACAAGCAGCTGGTATTTCCTGGCACTGTTGCTGTGATGGCATTAAAGGATAATTCCCTTTTTCAAGCTTCAACTATTCCTGAAAAAACTTCCCTTCCTGGTATTGCAGGAAAATGGTTGAGAGAAAATACAGACTCCAGTGCTGTATGAATCTGCAGGAGACCTGGCCCTGGTCTTCCTTGGTTCTCTAGTAAGATCAAGTCAAGTCTTCATCTCTTTTGTTTGTTGAAAAAAATGAAAAAAGCAACCCAAAAAAAGGACAAATCTCCAAAAAGTGAAAACTGCAAATACAGTCACATCAATTTAAAATATCATTATATTACCAAAACATGTAATCCTTGGCCCCAGAAACTTTAAATGTAGCAGTTAAGTGATTCCTAGTTCATGTTTCAAAGCTAATTACAGCTTGGTGAAGTTCTGGAAGCTTCTGCATTGGAAAAAATCAGGTTTTTCCCCCTTGTAAAACTTTCCCTAGAGGTCTGCCAACCCTTCCAGCAATAACAGAGAATAAAACTCTAGTGAGTATTAAACTGAGGGACCTTTTTTTTTCCCTCTTTATGTTAAAATCATGACACAGCATGGGAATCAGCCTTCCCAGGGAGCCCCATGCTCTGTGGGAGCATTCCCTTCATCCCCACAACTCCACAGCCCAGGCAACTTTTCCTTTGGGCCAGCAGCTGAACAGTCCCACTTCCCATCCCATAAAGAGCTGGTGAGACAGGCACTGAAGGGCTGATGCAGGGATTGCTGCCCTGCTAAGGGTACCTCAGAGGATGGTTATGGTTCCACACAAAAAAAATATTTTCCCTCATGTACTTTATTTTTGAAGTGAAGTAATTACATCAAAACAAATGTGTGCTCAAAGAAGCTTACAGCTGTGAAATTAGGCACCCATAATCTATGAAATGCCACAATTGAGATTGCCTAAAGCAAGTCTAATGCAGCTCTGTGCTCATTGCACTGATCCCAACAGCCTCCACACTGCTTAATAATCTTCTCTTTTTTCTTTTTTTCTTTTCCCCATGGAATATTCCAAGCTGGAAGGGATGCACAAGGATCGTCGAGTCCTCTGCCCTTGTTTGTTCTTACCCTGACACAGCCTTGGCTCCTTGGCATGGCTGAATTCCCTTGACATATCCAGGGAGACGGCGCTGCAGGCAGCCCCACACTGCAGGATGAGCTCCCATCCCAACTCCTGCTCCCTGAGGGGCTCCTCTCTCTGCATGGAGCAGAGATGTGCCCACCACGGAGGTGTTTGTCTGCCTGTTACAGCCTGGGCTGGCTCCAGAGCCAGCTGCCACCCTGACCCCAATGTCACACGTTGTCCCACGGGCTGTGGCACCGTCTCTGAGCTGTCCTCATACCCACTGTGGGGCGGATTGCATTGCTTCCCATGAGAGCACAGGGATAGCTGGACAGGAGGAGAGGCTGGAGGCATCTGTTTGCTCTGGAGTGAGAATGGGCTACCCAGGAAATAAGTGTGAAATAGCACAGGGAGGTCTGGGCAAGGAGGATTTTTCCAGCAGCATGCAAATGTGCTGTTGGCCTCCTTAATTAGACCTCCCATTACTGACTGTCTTCCCATAGGGAAAAGCCCTGGGGGCAAGTTCCCCAGCGTCATCCTGGACCACTTCTTCCTAATTTGACAGCCCAGCTTGGAGGGGAGCTGTTCACCTGAATCCTCATGTTTGTAAATGTAAGAGGGATGGTTTTATAGCCTGGCTGGTCAGCAGTGGCAGCTGGGGCTCCCACCAGATCGGGGCTGAGCAAGGGCTGCAGACGGGAGCAGCCCAAGGAAGTTCCCAGAGCAGGGGAGTTGTTGGTTCATCTCTTCAGTCTGTGAGGGCTTTCTTCTGACAGCCAGCCCTGCCCGTGCCGTGCTCACCATCCTGAGCAGAACCAGGTGTCTGTGATGGGTTACCAGAGCAGGAGAGCCACTGAACGGAGAAGTCAATGTGATATTTACATCTGCACTAACACATACCTGACCAGAAAATGGCAGCAATCAAACAGGAGCACGGGGGAAGGGGTGCTGTCATTCCCTGGAGCACCAAAGGCTGCAGGGACACATCACCCTCTGCTCTTTGGCTGCCAAACACCTCCAGACCATAAAATCAGCACTTCCAGACACCCACACGGACGAGTCCTGTTCCACCCCGCCAGGCTCTACAGGCACCATCAACATAAGGTTGTGGCCAGCACTGCTGCATCTCCTTTGGCTTTCTCAGCTTTGACCTGGGGAAATGAGACCCTGTTTTTTGCTTCACCTCCTTTATGAGTAAGAAGCCAAGTCTACAGCACCAATCCAAGCAAATTATTAATGACCTTTCATTTTTATGCAGCCAGCTCCAGTGCTCACTAGAGCAGGCTCGCCTCCTGTTTGTGACTGTCCTGCTGCCTCTGTTGTCAAACAACGTTGTTTTATAACAACATTCCTGTTGAAGTGGATTATTATCGGGCTGACTACCCCTTGGGGTGTAATGAAAAGCATTCATTAATGCTCAGGGCAGGAGGGCTAATTACTTCTTTATAAAAAATCCGTGCTAATTGCCAATAACTATTTTATTGAATGGGTCTCATAGAGATAATTTTGATTGTGTTTTGATTTCCCTCTCATACTGTAATGCTTATTGCACAGTCCAAAGAAGCTGGGAACAGGCAGGTTATCCAGATGAGCATGGGGGGGGAGCCCCACCTTTTCAAAGACCAGTGGACCATGCTATGCTCAGTTCAGTGCTCAAGCCTGCTGTGGTGCTGGCCAGGGTTTTCTGGGTCTTGTACCTTCCTGCTTCCACCAAGCAGGTGGAGACGTGTTTTCTGTACACCCCCAAGGCACAGCACTGATTCTGGCAGGGCTCTGGCAGAGCAGAGGGAATGCACAAGGCTCAGGCAGGTTCCCTACAGAGCTGAATTCCACTTGGCCTGCAGGAACAAGGCAATCCCTGGCCCTGCAGGCACCAGGACTGCACAAAGGAAAAAGGAGCAGCACACAGCAATAACCCATGGGGTCAGTGCACCCCTTCCTGTACTTGTAAGGAAGACTCATTCACCTGATCTTTGGATCACACTGCACTCCAAGATGAAGAAAATTTCACATAATCATTTATTTGCTTTTATTTACAAATAACAGCAGGGCTGAAGGTACAAGAAAATCGACACAAGCACCGACCAAGTCCTTTGAGTTGTACTGAGGAAGCAATAACTTACAAACACCACATTAAAAACAAATCCCACAGAAATCCAGTCAGCCTGTGGGAGGCAGAGTAGGAAACTACCAGGGTCCAAATGCTCCTGCAAAGCCTCAGGAGGTGCCTGGGCTGATGCTGGCTGTGAATTTCACTGGATGTGTGCTGCAGTAGTTTCTAGCTGACACCTACAGACTCCCACAAAAGGCTGCTCTCACCACCCAGGGGATGTAAGAGGTGTCCTGGCAGGCAACAGTCCCCTCCAGACCTGTCCTCAGACCCCATGGCTGCAGACCTGAGCTGCTGAGCCTACTTACCTTGGAGCTACTCTCCAATGCACCATCAGATTGAACTACTTCCCATTTCCAACCCTGGAGACATTTCCTTTTCCTCCTCTATCTTCTTCTGTCCCACCCCAGCAGTTCTACAGGGCATCAGTCTTCTCTCACATCATACTTTCTGGTTCTTTGCTCAAGAAGATAAAGCACACAAACTATGCCCTTCAAACACAAGCCAGAAAGTTGTCCTTCCCCCTGGAAATCACAGCTTTAAAAATAAAACAAGTTTTTTAACTTGGTTGAATGATCTCCATTTTAAGAACAGACAGGGCTTTCAGAAATGACTTTTCTCAGTGCCCTGAGAGGTTTTGAGAGGGCTGGATTAACAAAAGTTGGCCATTTGGCACTTTCTGAAAGCATTCTGGAAATACCTCCAGGGGTTGCCTGGAACCTACTGCTTCTGCAAGTCTTGGCCAAGTATGGTGAATGAAAAATAGCATTCAGGTGATTTAGTAGTTGCTTTGGGAATGTTTGCAGTTGCACTGTTGTGTCGTGCACCAAGGACAGAATCACAGAACTACAGAATAGTTTGGGTTGGAAAGAACCTTAAAGACCATCTTGTTCCATGCCCCCCCTGGAGGAGGCTGCACAAGGCTCCATCCAACCCAGCCTGGATATTTTGTGTCTGTAAATTACACTCCCCAGTTCCTGATCACACTGGAGGACCACAACCTACATTAAGGCCTTGGTGTCACCTACAGACAGCTCCAAAAAAACCCCCACACTGCATCTACCAGGGAGCAGAACAGACTCCTGAGCTTGAGCACTTGCTGCCTCAGCACAGCTTGCTTTTAATGAGCTTGCACGGACCAAATGTCTCCAGTCACACTGGACAAAACTGAAATGACTTCTGAATAAAATGTTTCTTGGTTGCAACAGGAACAGGTGCAATGACAAGAAAAAGGCAAAACCAACAGCTTTTTACTTCAAAATCGCTCCAAGCTGGTAGAAACAGCTTGCAGAAAGCTGACCATACTTTACACATTTGGAGGGCAAAACATTTTTACTTACAAAATAGGGAAGTATCACTTCTATGTCAAATCATGAGGATTTTTGTTTTTGTGATACAGGTTCATAGTCAAGCAGGCCTCACTCAGCCCTGGTAGAAGTCTGACATCCTGATCAACCCTTCCCCTCCAGTGGGATGCCAGGTATTTTATGCAAGGGGCATGGCTGGCAGCAAATTAATTTTCTAGTTTTAAAATTATCTTCAACAGTAATGAGCCATTAAATCAAGGGAAAAAACACAGAAGACAAAATCATCTTAAGGGCTGCACTGGGTCCTCCAAGGAGCAGCAGCTTGAAATCCTGTAAGCAAAGCCAGTCTCTTCTGCAGCGATGCTTGCCCTGGGATGGCAGCAGCAGCAGGGCCTCCAAGAGCTGCCACAGTTTGCTGACACTGTGAAACATCAGTAAGATACTGTCCCCTCAGCAGGGCTCAGGGCTGTCCTCCTCTGCAGAAACCACCTCCAGGAGGCAGCTCAGGACAGCACACACATCAGCTGAGGCTGCTGGTCCACCTTATAGCCAAACCAAGCTGGCAGCTCACTGGGACCAAAGCAAGGTAGTGCCCCTTCTTCCTTCCTCCCAGAGTCCCACTTCATCTGATCATGATCATTCATCACGATTTTGTGGTGGATTTGGCAGTGCTGGGGTTGGACTGATCTTAGAGGCGTTTTCCATCCTACGTGATTCTATGATTCACTCTCCTTGACCCCCAGCCATGCCCCCATTCCTCCCACCCCTCCTGGGGCTGCCCCATCATCTGCTTTCACTGCCCACCCTTCTCTGGCCCATTTGGTTCAGTAATTGCAGAGAACAATTTGCTCAGATGAGGCAGCCAGAGCCAGCCCAGCGCTGCAGGATTCCTCTGCTGCTCATTCAGTTCATACCCGAGGGGGCAGAGGGACCGCAGACCTCTGGTACCTGCAGCAGCTTCACCTCTGGATGGAAAATCCTGCACATTTGCTGACACTGACCTGTTCTCTGCAGCTCCAGCTTTGTTCCCTCCATCACCTAGCCCACCTCTCCCTCCAGGAGGGAGCTCAGGGATGGATGCTGCACCCAGGGCAGGGGTGGATGCCGCGGTGCCAGGCAGCGCAGCCCGTGTGGTCCCAGCCTGAGCCACGGGGATTTCACCAGGGAAGCCCCTGGCAGTCCCTCCACCAGCCAGATCCTCTTCAGGGAAGCTGCCAGGAGCCCAATTAACACACCTACCCCATAAAAGCAGGAGTGGTGCTGAGCTGAGGGAAACAATCGACCACGCACTGAAGGGCTCTGCTGAATGGACTTAATTCAGCGCTTAGGCCTTACAGCTGAGCCCAGCTCAGCTTTCCTGAATGGGGACAGGCACGTTTGGGGGCCTGCTGACCTGTCACCCAACATCAGCGTCTTCAAAAGGAACAGCTCTTGGCACAAACAGCTCTTTCTTTCGGGAAAATGAAAAGAAGAAGGAAAAAAAAAGAAAGAAAAAAAGAAGTAAAGAAAACCAAGGAGAGGCTGGTGCTTTTGTACTCCGGAAGGTCACTGGTGGCTCCTCAGTGCCTCACCCACCTCCCTCCCCTCCTGGGGCAAGGGGAGACCTGCCTGGGAGTGAATAGGGGAGGGAAACTGGGGCAGCTGGTGGGCCAGTTCTTTCTGGTACGGAAAAGCATCGCTCTGTGAACATCCTGTGCCTACAGGAGAAGGGCATCGCTCCAGCACCGCGTAGCCCCAGCAACCGAGCGAGTGGCTGTGACTGTTCTTAAGCTCTCAGAAGAGACTCAGAAGGGCTTTAGCTGCAAATATGAGTGCTGTGACCTGCCAAGAGGCTTTGTCCCCAGTACTGTCCTGCTTGGCTGTCCAGCATAGACACAGGACCTGTATTGGCATCTCCACCTTTAAGGATGCCTTGCTCCCTCATGGCAGATGTTCTATTGAGGGCAGATTTAAATTTGGGGACCAGATTCCTCTTCTATTTGCAAAGGTCTTTTTCCTGCTCTGGAAGTGCTCTCTGAATAAAGCTGAAGAGGATGCTACTGGGATTTTTAAGATAGGCTGGCAGCTTTCTGCCCGTGTGGCTGTGAAGCCTTTTAGAGTGCACTGACCACACCAGCAGCACCCAAAGGTTCACCAGGATCTGATGCTGGCGGCACCAGGCAGGGCAGCCCCCCGGGCAGGGGGTCACAGGGGCACCGATGGACAGACAGACAGACAGACAGAGGAAGGACTGGGACTCCAGCAGCAGCACAGCTCCCACAGCCAGAAGGCTCCAGGACTCCTCAAGTCTCCCTCTCTGTCCACACTGGCAAGCTTGGCCCAAAATTCCCAGGTTTAACCTTCCATGGGTTTTCTGTCAGATCTGTGATGCTGCAGTTAGTCAAGTAAGGAAGAGATAACTGCCTGCCTTTCCATGAGCCACCCCCTCAACCCCAAAGCTCTCTTCTCTCTCACCAAAATCAAGAGAGAAATGCTTAATGCCAAAACCACTCACAGCACTAAGGGGGGGATATGAAACACTGAAGATTTTTAATAATTACAAGAAGAAAAATTGCAAAGCAGAGGACATGCATTTGTCATGTGGTGAAACCAGCTGTAGAAGGAGATTTGAAACAATTCCAGTTCTTTCTCCTTTTTTTTTTATTTTTTTTATTTTTCCTTTTCCAGGGTAGTAACTTTTTTCTTTTACAAACAAATTAGTCATTAAAAAAAGCATAAAGACATGTCATGCCAAGCTGTGCCCAGGTGTTTGACGTTCACTTCCTCCCCTCCCATAAAAACTTTTCCTATAACTAAAGAATGAGAAGGAAACAGCTAGAAATCTGTAATGGTTCCATTTATTAATACGTATATCACAAATACTCACAATATCAATGCATTCTCGTTGGCATGCTAGACAGAGGCATTATTAAAAAAGTCCTATTTTTTTTTAAAAAGGTTTTAAACTTTTGCTTTCCCCCAAAAATATTTCATATGCCTGGTTTTTTTTTTTTATCTTTTTTTTTTTTGTGTGTCTGTGTGTGTGTGTGTTTTTATTTAGGTTTGATTCAACAATGTATTTGGTGGCTGCAACCTCAATGCAAAAAAAAAAAGAGAAATAAAAGAAAGAACAGGAAAAAAGTATGAAGGCCGCAGTACAGCACAGTTCAATTAGTTCATAGCTAGGTAATAAAAATAAAGGGAGCAAAAATTTCTGCCTTCACAGTAAGCAACAACACAGCTTAATAACAGTATTACACAGGATCAGGTTCCGAGGCAAAATGCACTAGACAAAGCCTACCGGGATACGCACTAGGCATACAACACTGAGTAAGAATCAAAGATGTAGAAGAACATCAGGAATAACAGTTCCCTTCAAGCACAACATTTTAACATCATTTTCAAGTATCTTTATGTTATGTTACCGATTCCTTTGTTTTTGGGGAAAGGGGGACAGGCGCAGGGCAAGGGGGGAAAGGATGGAAACCTTAGTAAAGCAATAAACAAAACAAGAAATTAAGATAAAACCAAAAGAATATATATTTCATATACCGGTTTATATGAACGTGTGCAACACTTATTAACCATGGTGAAAGGCTAATTATGCCCTCCAGTCACTACATGCACAGCCCGATCAATGCTGTTAATGAGTTACCTTTGTTAACTTACGATGCAACTACTGCGTGACCAAGAACATACAGACGGTGCCGTCCTGCGCCGAGCCGCGGCGGTGGGCGCCGGCTCCGGGGGCCGAGGGGACCCGGCCACTCTGGGTGGCACCGTGGAACTTCACAGGATGGGACACTACGCATGGGACAGTTCGGGAGGTGGGGTGCAGTGTGCGCGCACACGGGCTTGCTCGTGGGGTGTGCGTGCGTGCGAGAGACAGTGTGTGCTAGAACATTCATGTCAGTCTTTCTCCGATTCTGCAGCTCCTGGTCTTCACACAGGCTCTGGACTTCACACTTGTTGAAAGACTGGAGAGCAGGGAGGATAAAAAACAAGAACGACAAACCAAGGAGTGGGTTGCTTTGGTTGCTAACAGTATGAACAGCAGGTGCTCTGCTCTCTCTTTCCAAGAAAACTGAAATGACGAAATTCAACGCTGCATTTCCCCCCCTTTAATTCTTTCCCCAATACACACAAAATAGGGATGAAAATCCCAAAGCAAAGAAGACTGAATGGGAAGGCTTAACTCTTAATGAACACGCCCAGAATGTAAAACCTGCCCGCTGTCTCCAGCAGAAGCAGCACAGCCACAACACCACAGCAAGGCTTTCACAGTCTGAGCGCCTGGGAAAGGGGAAAAGCTCACCTTGTTACACCATCTCATACTGGTTAGCAGTAATAAACCGGGACAGACAGCATGCCAGCAGCATCCCGATCAACTGTTCCAGACAAGACAGAGACAGAACAGAATTTAAGTTAAATTTCATCAGTGCAGAGCGTTGGTAAACATGTACTTCACGTTCTGGACTTATTATGCACAATGTATTTATGCCCTATTTTAAGGATTGCTCTAATTAGAAAAACAGCATCAAAATCTATCATCTTTCTTGTCAGATCTTCCTCTTGATTTTTAGCATTTCTCTGACAGGCAGCATGCCTTTCTGGTATTTTTCAATCCCATTGCCAATGTCTGGCCAAGCCAGATGTGGATGAATAAACTGCTGGGGGTATCAGCATGTTACAGGCTGTATTTCACTTGCTCCACCTGGATCCCTCACCACCACCCATCAGCCCTGAGAGCTGCTGCCTTTAACTTCTTTATCACTGTGCCAGGGAAAAGCTTCCTGATGTCCCAGAGTGGTCGTGCTTCCTTTACAAGTGATGCTGCACTGTAGAAATGAGCGCTGTAAATCTGGAAATAACTTTTTAAGAAGTCATTCACTATTCCCTTGGCTGTCACTCAGATTATTGAAAACAGATCCCAAGCTTCCACTCATCAATAAGCACTAGGTCTTTTCAGTGTTTTTTCTACTGCAGTTTCTTAGTGCTTCTTGCATGTGCCAACAGTGTTAATATGCTGTAAATAATTCAACCTTGCTTATTGGGGTTGGTCAATTGATGAACTCCTCAGCACATCCAGAGCATGCCTAGGTATGACTGGCTGGCTGCTCATCCAAACTGGCTCCTCCTCTTTTCCCTCCTCAGGATTGTGTGTGCCTCCCCCTAGACCAGACAGTGCTCCCTGTTAACACAATCATCATCAAAATACACATCTTCTCTACCAGGCAATTGTTTAATTTGGGCTGGCACAAAGCAAGGCCAAGCCAGGGTAACTCAAATCTGGATAAACTGTTTCCTAAACTTCTCTAAGATGTCACAGTCCTTGTCAGGCCACGCTTCTTTTGCCAGAAATTTGCTCAGTTTCCTGTTTCAGTGTCCACCAGAGCTGTTCTGGGAATTTCAAAAGGGCACAGAGTCACAATTAACAGCAGGTTGAACCTGACTGTTCCCCACATGCACCCCCTGATTTTGGCACCCAGGATGACACTGCCTTGGTTTATTACTAGATGTGGGGCACTGGTACCATCTCCTGACCAACCTCTAACGAAAAACAAAGTTGCCAGGGTCCAGGGGCTGTGTTTTTAGTTGCCAAGACAATATGTGCCTGGTGAAAACCCTCCTTGGCTCTGAAAAATCTCACTTGATACCAAGAAGACATTTTAGCCATTTTGTTGTCTTTTCTACTCATCACTGGGAGAATGACTTACTGAATTGCTGAAGGTGCTGCTGAAAACCAACCACATTCTGCAGGTTACATGACACTTCTGCACTCAGGCAGTTTCTTTAGCTCAGTTCAATTTTGGAGAATGAGATCTCTGTTTTGGCCAGTACTATGTATTTCTCCATGCTCTGACAGGCTGAACAGAGTGAGTGGCTCTGAGTGGCCCTGTCCCACCTCCTTCACTGTCACTTTTTCTTTTTTTTGGTGACTTTCAGTCTTTCCTCACCTTCCTTGGCTTGACTCTGCCTTACTGCATATTTCAGTAAGATGAACTTTGCAGTGTATTTAGTCCAAATTCTTTCCCCTGAAAAAATTCCATCCCAAACCCAAATCAATTCCTCTCTACAATGGCCAAGAATACATGTACATTGAAGTTGTTTATTTTTCTCCATCACAAGCACCCAGGTTACAGCCACTGTTCTTCACCACAATCTGCTGCTTGTATCAGGTTTATAAGGAGAAAGATGCTGTAGCCTCTACAAATAGGAAACCACAGGCTTTTCTTTCCCCCTTCAACTGCAGCAGACTTCCCCAGATACCTCTAATTAGGGATTCTTCTTTTCTGTGCAGGCTGTAACTCTAATAATCAGTGGTTCTAAACTTTGTAGCATCTGCAGCCATGCAATGTTGTTTTGTTTTACTCAGCTCACTCCTAAGACAAATGGCAGGTTACTCATGAATGTATCTTCATGATCTTTGGCCCACTTACTGATTCTTGGCTCTGACCTTAGGCTGGTTTAGGCATTTAAGTGGTTATAGTATCATAATGTTTAACTCTGTATTTCAAAAATAATGGCATGCATATCAAGCCATTGCACACGTTTTATTCAGCATTTCTAAGTATTACCAGGACATAGCAGAACTATAATAAATATTCTAGAAATAATTTGAATGCATATAAAAACGTGTTTTTCGATGTGTTGACTTCCACCTTTAACCACAGGAACACTGTTCCTCCTCTAGCCAAAAAGAGGCAATATTGTAGTGAGTTACTGATTTTTCTTCACAGTGCCCTTTCATTGCAGGCATAACTACAGCCCTCTGCATTTAAGTCTAGAGGCTCCCAGACTGTGCAGCACAAATCAGCACTCTCCTCCCTGCCTTGCTGTCTGCATTTGTTCCACCACTTGTCTCCCCTGCTCTTCAGGCAGGAGGAAACTCCTTGTCCTATTGTGCACCAGGTCCCTGCAGCTCCTTTGAAAAACCAGCAGAATTGGTGTTAAAGGATTCCCACAAAGAAGCTGCTGCTGGGAGCTGCATTCATTTCCCCACACTCCCATTGCCTCTCAAATGCCCCATCTCGACTTTTATCCACTTAGTCATTTATTTGATTTTTACTGTCTTGATTTTTGAGTGCTAAGATGTCAGACTTGGTTCTGCATTTGTCTTCTCTCTTACTTTTTTTCCTTTCTTCCCTTTTTACCTAGGATTATCTAGGTCTTCTGAGCTATTGTATAGAAATAGAGAGTTTTCCATACCCTGGTCTTGCCACAGGAAACTTGAAAATGCTGACAAATTCTTTGCTTTAGACATCTGGGAAACCCACACCCCTCAGCTGTATCATCCTTTTGGCCATAGGTCATTCTAGCAAGCAGAATCAAGTGAACTTCTCATGGTTTCTAGGGGCAATCTCAGGCACATCTTAGTTCTGACCATTGAAAACCATCCACAGCGTATTTTGTAGCAGTCTTATCCCTGCTACACATAATAACAGGCTTTTTAATACACTTATTCTGTAGGAGTTACCACTGACTGGAAGCTGTTCTGCATGACATATTTATTACACCTTATTATACTGAAGAGAAAGAAACTGAACTGCAATTTGAATTTCCATTTTATTTTGGGCCTTGGTATCATCACCATTTTTCATTCTTTGGGAGAATTTCTATAAATAGAAATGTGTTGAACTAATTTGGAATTCATTAGCACATCAGGTATACCAAAACTGGGGGGGGGGTTTAATCCATCAGGAATAATTTTTTTAGCTCAACACCTTGTCATATTCTCAAAATGCAAATCTCCAAACATGTGCATGTTCTCTGGCTCTGTTTTAAAAGAGAGAATTTTCTATGTCACATGTTGCTTGTTTGAGTCAGCCATGGTGTGCCTCTGTCACAGGTCCTACCTCCACGCTGGATCCACCCTGATCAATCTTTGGAATAACCCAGTCTCAGACCAGGTTTCAGGTCACACATTGGATGCTGCTGTGGATCCCATTCCCTAAGCCCTGAGCAAGGCAGGTTCAGGCAGAGCTACCCAGGTTAATGCTGACACTAAAGAGGTGGATCTTGTACCATGGCTGCCTGGGAATTTATCTTAGAATGATGGGATCTGTCCATGCCCAGTAACTGGTTTGGAGCATGTGGAGAGCACCTGATTTTCAGTCCTTCAGCACAAAGGGAATAATGTGGCCTGAACCTTGCACTTTTTCTCCCCTACTCACAACTCATAAACCCCTCCAGACAGTGTCTCTTGCATTCCTTAAGCCAATGCCTGCCCTGTAGTTTTATCTGGGCACAGTTCTCCATCATCTATGCAGTTTGCATAATTTTATTCTCTGTTGGGCACAACACAGCAATCATTTTTCTGCTCTGAAGAGCACCTGCTAAACGGAAATTATTCCAGCTGGAAGTCAACACTGGCATCCAAGTCCAAAAACAATCAAATTTTATTTTATTGCTATTATTTCAAACCCGAGGAGCAGAGCAGACAAGGTCAGCAATACAGTGTTTTTTATAAAAAATCTCTGATGGAGAGGTCTGTGCCAGGCCTGTAAGATTTGCAATGCCATTACATCAACTTTCGCCATTTCTGGGCACCAGCACATTCCCCATGCTAGTCAACACCTAACAAATCACGTGAAGGAAAGACCCTTGAGCATGCTTTACTGCAGAAGAGCAACATGATTTAATTTGTCTTTTATTTGGATTAAACCTATTCTCAATAGGAGCAGTGAAAGCTCGCCTACAGCTGGAGCCCTGCCCAGCATTACTGCAAGCCACGTTAACCTGAAATCAATTTGTAAACACTGTCCCTGATTGGGCCCAGCAAAACAGATCAGGCAGTAAATTACAACTGGCCACCTTCTATCCCTCACAGCCTGGGAGAGCTGCATTTTTCTCCTCTGCAGCCTCTCTCTTCCCTTTTTCACGTGTCTGCTAACACCCCGAGCAGCTGGGTATGTCCTCACAGTGCCAGAGCCCAGGGACTGTGCTGGGGAGTGACATCCCCACCTGGCAGCAGGGCTCACCGTGCCACCAGCAGTGTGAGATGCCAGCACCACATCAAAACACACCTCGTTTTTCCCCTCAGTCACAGAGGCCAAGTGCCCTGCAGCCTGCCATGGAACAGCCATTAAAGGCTTTCAGGCACTATTGGTCCTGACTTCTTCCCCCAGCAGCATATTTTACAATGCTACTTGTCTCATTTTTCTTTTGGATAGCTTTACATGAGCATCTTAAAAAGATGCTTTACAGCCTTCTGGCTCTCTAGAACCCAAGCTGAAACCTGAGCTTGGAGTCCTATAGCAGTAATTAAGCCATAATTGAGGCTGCAGAAGAGTATCAATGCTGTCACCATTCAGCAAGAATTAGAATAGCCTATTAAAGAACAACTGACCTCCCCTCAGCCATGCCCAAACAACTCCAGATTGTTCACCTTTTCTGGATCCCAAAAACCTGACATGCAGCACATGATCTGTGCAGCTGCTGTTGTGATGAACCAACATTTCCACCCACAGCAAACCATGGGTTCCTCACATCCAACACCTTGGCTGCAGGGCATCAGGCTTCCAGATGTGCTCAAGGCAGGGCATTCAGCCAGCCTGAGCCCAGCCAGCTTCAGGGCTCCCTCAGGCTGTGCGTATGCTGATGGAGAGGATGTGGGGGCCAGTTTCCACATGGCTTGGGCACAGTTTTGAATTGTGCATGCTTCCCTCTCTCTCAGTTTTGCATATTTCCAGTAGAGCCCTTGCTGTCACACATGAAGTGATTGGTATAAAGGAGCATCTTGTTGAAAGATGCAGGTGTTTTCCTGCCCCTTCTTGATCAGAACAACCTGGCCAGACCTACACTTTCCCCAGCTCCTGTCTACATAAATGCAGTTTGAATATCACGGAGCAGAAAACCCCTTCTCAGGTCTCCTCACTCTTGTGCCACACTCCTTTTGGTGCAGACAAGGAGCTGGTTTAACAATCTGATTTTGGTGCACTTAACATTTCTCAAAGTTCAGTGTTAAAGGGAAAATAAATAAAATTGGTCACAAAGTGTCCCCTCCAGGCCCCAGGTCCAGAATGGGGAGAATTTCTATAAATAGAAATGTGTGGTCCAGAATGGGGAGGCATGAGGGTGCACTCACTTGCATTCTTGAGTCCTTTAAGAACAAATAAGAGTACTTAGAAGATAGAACCCTACCCAAACAATAGATAATCTATTTGTCTTAGCTGTTTATGCTCCATTTAAGCCAATGTTTTATTGGGTTGACCTCTATTTGACCCAGTGGAGGGACAATTTGTTTTCCTTGAGCTAGTCATTAGCTCAACCGTAACTGATATTCCCAAGGAGAAACTTCATTTAAGCTGAAAAAAAGAAAATCAATGAACAGATGACCTCAGGACTAATGAGCATGCTGAGTTCAGTCCCTTTACATAATCCTTCCCTCCTTGAAGTCCAGGTAAAGAAAGAGGGGAAAAGAAAAGGGGGGAAGGAGAGTGTTTGTGCACTTACCTGTGAGAATGCAATCCCAAAAGCCACTCCAGCTATGATTCCCATATTTGTCTCCATAAAACTGGTCACCAAGTCATAACAGCCCTGGAAAACAAACATCATCATTCCTTGTACTGACCTTCCCTGCCATGAATGCATACACACAAATTTCTCATTTAGAATGAACTCTGGCTAGACAATATTTCTGCTGTAATTTCCAACAGTGTCACCTGTTTTTTTTAAAATAGCAATTCTGAGTGAATGATGTGGAGTTGTGGCGAAACCATTTCCTCTCAGAAACAAATACATTTCACTACTTTTAACATCTAAATGTGATGTTGCACTCATTTTTATGGGTTTTTTTAAAGAAAGTCAGTTAAAAAACAATATAGCTTTGACCTGAAACCAAACTGGTAACAATACACCAATGTTATAATACAATACAGATGTCAAAAATGAATAAATGATGCTGATTTCCTAATAGTCTAGATATTTAATAAAGTGTCCCTTAAGGCATTCTGCTTGCCTTTACCCATCAAAGGACACCAGGCAAGGCACTGAACAGCATGTAACTTTAAACCATGTAACAAAGTTATCAAGGGTTTTGTATGAATTTTCTTAGTTTGCCCTTGGATATAAAATTCTGTGTCCTGCTCCCCAAAGCAAATTTCCTCTCTGCTGTCTTCCTTTCTCAGGCCTCAATTCACAGCTCAGACTGGGGCCAGAGAATTCACGTGCAATATCTGACCTTCTCTTGGATAGACTTTTTTTGAGAGGTTCCCCCTCAGTACAGTGTTTGAAATTATCTCTTAGTTTGTGGTGCCTGAATTAATCTAAACAAGTGACTTGATACGTGAAGAAAAGAAGAAAGATTTTCCTTTTTCTTTCATTATTAACCCTTCTGTCCCCACAATCCAAAGTCACTGCTCAGCCCCTTTTGCCACCTTCCTCAAATGACCAACACCCTGGCTTAAGGCCAGTCCTGAGGAGTTTTATGCATTATAACTTTATCCAGTTTATCCAATAACTTCACCCAATTTATCAGAAACTGGAAAACTCAGAAATAACAGTGAATTGCCTTCCCAGTTTGGACTCCTGTCCCATAAGAAAGAAGTATATCACCTATATCCACACACCCCTCACTCTGCAAGCACGGTAGGAAACCCTTTATGACTTCAGAGCATCAGGTGCTTGTAAAAAATAAAAGTGAGGACAATGTTCTGTATCACAGAAAGACCATTTATTAAATAAATTGTACCATTTCTATAACTTCTTTTATAACATCACAAGACATTTAATCCTGAGAATAATGAAGTGCTGAACCTAATAGCACAGCTGGTCCTGATTAATTTCTGAAATGTTTATGTGTACATACTAACTATGTTTTACCACAGTGGACACTAAGTCTGATTCAGGCTTGCTTATTTAACCCATCAAGCAACTATAGTTTGCATATTTTACATGTTATGCAATGAGATTAGATTTCTCAGCAGCATTTTCATTCTGCCTGACATGGCTTAATGCTCTCCCAGCTCTTCTGAAATCTATTTTGCTGAAGAACCTTCAAGAGATGCAACACCAAAGCTCAGTGGTAATTTGAGGGGGACAGAAGATCCTGTCAACAAAACATGCAATGGCAGAGTTTTGATCACCCTCCTCACCTGAAGACTCTGTTTTCCCAAGCCACAATAATCTGTTTACTGAAGTGCATTGTTTACATATGGCCAAATAGCTCAGACCTTGCTGTGCTGGACTGGCAGCACAAGCAGCACCCACGAGCTGCACTACAGGACAGAAGTGTGTGAAGCACTCTGAGGACCTCTGGGTGCTGATCCAGAGATCCAGAGCTCAGAAGGGACACTTAACAAAGGATCTGATCTTTCCTGACTCCATGCGTCTGTTCCTTTCTTAAGGTTTTAGAGAGAATCAGTTCTTGAGGTTTCTTGGTAAAGAACTGTAATTAAAAGCACTAGATGAACATTAATTAGCTAATCCTCATGACAGCTCTTAAAGTTAGGTATTACTGTGCTCAGAGATGAAGAAACAGAGAGCCTAAATAATTAACCTAAGGTCACTAAGCAAGTTAGGGTCAGAATTGGCAAAGAAAATCCAGGAATGTTGTCTTTTAGTCCTGTAATTATATAATTAGTTTAATCCTCTTTGGTTAATTCACTATTAGTCCTCAGAAACTGCTAGTAATTTGATTAACTCATAGAGAACTCGTCTTCCTGATAGCTTTGCAAGATCCACCAAAAGATGTAATCCAAATATGCTTGTCCACAGGTATGGTGAGAAGATTCTTCCACAACACATGGCAATAAATATTTTCCTTTTTCTCCAACACACAGAGAGCACAGGGCCTGTTTCCAAGACCAGCAGGGGCCTTGGGTCAGAGGCAATGATGTTTGCTACCTATCTGAAGTGAAAGGATAGGGCCAAACAAGATTGTCTCCTTGCTTTTTATTCCCATGAGTCCGTCAGAAGCATTTTACTTTGCTCAAATGTCTGGGACAACTCCAAGATTGCTGAACAGAAATCTGCAACTTTTGGTTTTCAATGGCTATGTCAGAAAATGACACAAAACCACACGAACTTCCAAAAATCCAAATTTCCTCTAGGTAATTAAATCAAGTAATTATCTTCAACTATTTCCTGAGGAATCAGCAGTCCTTTTCTGTCAGGTGATTTGTGCATTTGACAGGACAGCAAGAGGCAAGAATGGCTGGAAAGGTGTTACTAGCCCTGGACTAGCACACACTGATCCCTCAGCTGCTTCCTACAATTCAGCAGGCATCCTGTGCCACGAGGAACTCAGAAGTGCTCAGGGAGTGTGTCCTGGCACCTGGGGGAATCAGCAGATCAGTGCTGGCACTGCAAATGGTACCTAAATGGTGATGCAGCAAGGAAAGGTTCAGAGTGCATGGCTGTCCTGAGCTGCAAAGCTGGGACCTGCTGGTGGAACACCAGTCACACCAGAGCTTTCCTGCTGGAAGAGGAGCAGAAGCAGGGGCTCAGGGTGTGCTGCCCAGGAGGCACCATGCCTGCTGTGGGTGCTGGCTGTACTGCACATGCCCTACATCCACCCTGCCCTGCCTCTCACCTTCCTTCCACTTCTCCAAAAACACCAAGTTAGTGCAAACTCACAAACAGCAACTGAACAGAGTGGCTCACCCTCTATACTCATGCAAGATTGCTCTGCTGGTGGTGACTGAGTTACTCAACCAATGGACACCACCAACACTCCACACATCTGCAACAAGTGGCTCTCATTAAACCATTGCAAAAAAAAGAAAGGCTTTGTGGAAAATAATCCTCTAGTATCCCTTTTACAATACATGTCAGAAAACATTGTCTACTTGGCTGGTTTTCAAAGATGTTTCAGGCTGTGCTCAGCCACCAGTCCAACCTTCTGAGTCACAGGTGACTGAGGTGAAAAAGACAGAGAAGAGACAGAGGTATTTCCATATTTTCCCTGTTGTCTACTCAGGACTTCTACCTATTTTTTTAAACAGATTTCTGAAAATAACAACAGAAAAGAAAATAATCCTTAAGTCTGACTAAGCTGTGCTGCAGCTTAGAATGGTGATTTAGCCACAATATCATTCCTCTTACCAACAAACTGTTCCCTCTCTTGCAAATACCAGTTGAGAAAGAATTGATAACACACTAGCACTTGAAGCAGTAACTTGAGTTGTCCTTCTTCAGCACAGTGTCTAATGCATAGGTGCTGCATTATTTTCTCTTTATTCTTCCCTTTCTTAAGGTTTTCTGTATTTTTATTCTCTAGTTATTAAATTTCTTCCTGTTCTCCCAACTTGCCTTCTCAACCCTCCTTCTGCCTTCCCAACCTGCTCCTTCAGGTGACCCCGGGGAAGGCTCACTTTGGCTGTGCTCACAGCCCTATGTGTTCAAAGATTTTAACAATAAATGTACCCACCAACCACAACATTTACTGTCAATCACCTGTGTTTCCTCAGAACTGCTTCACCTGGGATTGGATTTGAGAAAGGCCAGCTCAAAGAACATGAAGCAAATGCAGGACCAAGCCCATCCTCACCAACTCTCCAGCCTTATTTGCACATTATCAACCAACAATTTGAAATGAAGTGCAACTGCAAGCAGCCACACACTCCACTGGGGTGCTGGGGGGTGTCACAGCTGCCTCTGGCACAACACTACTGGTACCTTCTGGTTTACTTTAGTGGCAGCCACGGTCATGTTGCGCAGATCCTGAGTGTTACAGTCACTGGAGTTCATGCAACAGCTCGTAGGGATGCCGTGCTTGAAGAAGTAAGGGCTGGTGCTCCAGTTGGTGTAGCTCTGAATGCCACAGCAGCTCAGCTAGGAGGGATAAGAGGCAGGTTTTAAAGCACACAAACAAAACAGAATTAAAACTAGAACAGATAATCTCAGCCCACTTCATAAGCTCATAATCAAAATAAAGACAGGGCACCTCAAGTTTTGAAAAGCAGATACCACCCCTGCCCCACGAATTACAGAAGTACCAGGGGTGTAATTTACAGAACATGGGAGCAGATGACCTGCTAAAAATAAGGTATTTTACAAGCAGAACTATTATTTGTAACATTTCACAGAGGTCCAGCCATAAACCCATCCTTTTTACTTGATGGTCTGTTGGACATTTTGTTTGCTTTCTTTACCTTTTTATTTGATTAAAGATGACTCTATAAATTCAAGACCTCAAAGCATTACACAGAATTACATGTAACCCATACAGGCTCAAACTAGTACAAATCAATAAGGTGAAGCCTCTCTAACTCACCAAAATCATTTCTAGGACAATTCACTGAGCTGTGAATAGAAAGAGACCATATGTTCACAGGGTGTATCTAGGAAGTCAGCTAGAAAACCCTAAATTGGGAGGGATGTTCTGATTTAGATCCCAAGCTAGAAGACAGAGACTGAAATGTATGGAGTATGTGCTGCATTTTTTGCATGGGAAGGACTTATAAATGCAATTCCTGTAAAAAGAGAACTAGGAATGAAATGAACATTTTCCTACAACAGAAACACTGAAAAAGTACTCAAAACTATTTTGTTTGGTCATCTCTAAGGAATCAAAAATTTAAAATTCAGATTAACATGCAAACTGACAATCTGACAGCAGAATATACTCAGTTTGGAGCACTGCAGCAATCTGCTAACCAGGTTAGCCAGGTCAGAATACAGTTTCAATTGTGCTGAAGGGCCCAAGGTACCAGCTGTAATTTCTACAGATGTACAAGTCATTGATATAATTACACTGATATTTCATTCATCAAGTTACAATCATATGGAAAGGAAATGGGCTCACAGAATGTATTGCAGACTGGAGGAATAGATTCTTGCTGTGGTAGAGCTTCCAGTGGGAATGCAGATGTGAATTTTATCACACTGTGTTGTACTTGGTGGACTTGGTCTCTTGTGGGTGGCATCCCCAACTGCTTTGGCTGTGCTGTGGAATTTGCTCCTGCCCTGTGCCCTGCTGGAAGGCAAGGCAACCCCCACCCCTGAGGGGCAGAAAGGCTCTGCTCCACCAAGCTCCTACTCCATCCCTCCAGGACAGCTTTCACTGCCAACATCAGCAGTTTTCCCCTCCATTTTCCTCTGGGGAAAATATTCCCAGTTTTTCTCCTTAACTCACTGGTCTCCTTTGTCAACCTCTCATTGTACTCATGAAGAGAACTGCTGCAGTTTATCAGTGATGCAGGACACAAGGTTATAAAACCCTGTCTTACCCAGCTCAAATTTAAAACATTTTATAATCTTATCGGCAAATTCCCTTAGGAATGTGCTCTTTAGGAATAGAACTTCCCCCTAAACCTAACTCAAGATATGGAAACAACAAAGAGCCAATGGGACAGGCTTTGCCTTTATCAGACAGTTTTCTCACTAAAATTTAGGCATCCTGGGCAAGCACTTCAGCTGAAATACTTTTCCTTTAGACCACTTTTTCCAGCCTCAAAGTTTACTTGAAAATTACAGCTTGCAGATTGAGCCATCAAAACTTCACGTTCTGGGATCAAATGCTTCTCTATTTCTGGTATCCAGCTTTAGACTTACACTTTCCTGTACGTTATCCACTGCATGGCTCCGCTCATCATTCTTGTTGTAATTCTGGATTGCTTCAGTGTATGTCCTAAGGAAAGTATCCTTGATCTGTGAGGATGAGGGGAAAAAAACCCCAGCCCCCATGAGCAACAAGAAGCACAAGATCTGAATCATTTTCTGCAGAAGCAAATGCATTTCCAAACTTCCTAACAAAATACCCAAACCAGCCCTTCTCAGTTGTTTCTAAGGGTGTTTTTAGAGCTGGCAGAGCTCCCCCTTAACTGTCAGGAATCATTTGTGCCATTTTTCCAGTGGGATATCAGACACAGGAACAGGACCGCCCCAGCAAACTGATAATGTTTTGATAAAATACTGTAAACTGACTTGACCTATCAAAAAGGTATCATTTTATGCTTTTTCTCCCCAAACTCTTTGTTCCAGCACTAAGTCTGAGGAAGACTGCATGCTTCCTGCTCATGGATGCCAGATGGGAGCCAAAGCTTGTGCAAACACCCTGGAGACACAAGCCACTGGCACCAAACCTCCTGACCAGGCATCCCCAGCACCAAAGGCATTGGGTAAGGAACAAGAGGTCCCTCAGCTGGGAAAGCTCAGGCACATCATCAGGAATGGCACTTTGGGTGGGAAAGGGGCTGGGAAGCAGGTGATGTGAGCAACCCACACAGCTGTGGCCTTGACAAGAGACTGCCTCTCCCAGAAGGGAGCAGCCTGACACTGGGGCTGCTGCAGCTGAGGTGGGATGGAATGGGAATCCTCAGCAGGTGGACAGGCACCTCAGGACAGCATTGAGAACAATCCACCGCTCACAAGGGTGAGCAGCAGAAAGCTCTATAGCAATGGAAATGGCATGTCAAAAGACGAGACTCCAAAACCAGCTAATAGGAAGAGAAGGGACAAGGAGGGTCTCTGGGGTTGTTCTGGTTCAGCACCAGTGACATGTAGGTCCATGGACTTAGAGCCAGAGATAGACCTGATTACAGTGGATAATGCAGAAGTGTTACTACAAATCTAGACCATCACGCATTTTAAGGCTTCTTCCTGTCCCAGTTTCCTACCTCATCCTACTTCTAATCTCTCCTTATTCTCAAGATAGAAATGAAATCCCATCCCACTCTCTCCCCACCCCCTCTCTCCCCCCCCCCCACCCAAAAAAAAAGATTTACAAAACAGCAAGTCTGGTGTGATGCAGAAGTTGTCTCTGCCTTACATAAACCAGAATTTGCCTGGCTGAAAGAGCTGTGTTTAAGAAAAGCATTTAATCTATTTTGCAGCCCTCAGCATACGTAAAAGAGCAAAGAAGATCTTTCATGGTGGACACACAAAACCTGATAGCTCCAGAGTAAATCATCAGGGAGCTGAGGGCAAGAGCTTTGTCTAAATCCCTTCCTTTGGAATCACATCACTTTTTAAGAGCTGTACAAGTTATTGTTACACATCAGCCACATCTCTGGAGATGTGCTGCAGCCCCGAGCTCAGCACCCCTCACATTCTCCACGCTGCAGGGAATTCTCAGCACCTCCCACCCAGGGCAAACTCAGCACATTTCCACCTACCTCGTGGCGAAAGACAAACCCTGAAATGCCAGCCACTAGCTCAGCCAGGAACACCAGGGACAAGAACATGGCATACTGAAAGGCAGGAGGCAAGAGAAGTCAGAGCATGATAGGCTTTTGTCTCAGCACAGATATTATCACATAAAATGTAACTTTCCCCTCTAGGCACCCTTCAAAGATGTTAAGAAACCAAAGGTCTTTTGGAGGAGATACACAGGTTATGACCTGAATGTAATACATGTGTTTATACAACTCATCACTGATCTATATTGCTTAATTACTGGCTTCTGTGACATTTCTGTTCCCACGTTTATTCTTATATAAATTAAAACACACTCACATGCCAGAGGTGAATCCGAGTCACTCAGGTTTTGATCTTGCCATAAGGAATACAAACAGACCCTTCCTGTTTGCATGGTGCTCTGCTAAGGTCAATAGGCTTCCCCAGGTGTTTTGGTTTGTGTTTATCTATCTCACTGCCAGATTGGGATTTGCTGCCTGATTCCTGAAATTTCTCCAATGAATGAACTGAAACATTGCCTTCACTGGAAATATTCTCACAGTAACACTAGACATATGCTCCAAACACTTTGCTGAGCCAAGGTCCATATTTGGCTTCAGGTGCAGCATTTGGATCAGGAGCTAAATAAACCTTGGAAACAGTGCTGCCAGTGTAGGCACTCACCAAGTACTAAAAATATATTTAAGCAGAAATAAAGAAGGTAAAGAAAAAATGCAAAGTGGGATAGTAAAACTTGAATTTGGAGCTTAATCTTCTGGAGGAAAAATTACCTTTTTACTCCACCTTCTAAGTAAAAGTTGATTAAGAAAGGAAACAGTTTAAATTAAATTCAGTCCTAGCAGGATTTAGTGGAAAAAGGGAAACTTAGCTTTAATGAAAGGTTATTGGGGAAAGGAGCACAACGGTGAAGGCAGAACTAGAAAAAAAAAAGTGTCCAATTAATGCAGCTGTCAAATCACTTGTCTGTTCAGGAGAGAAAAGAAGTTTAGAAATATTTCTTATAGGTACAATGAAAACAAACCCACGTGCTTGGACAGCACATGCTACTATTAGTGGCATAGCTTTAAGGAAGTTACATGAGTTATGGAGCAGCTAGCAGAGCCTGATTTCCTATGCATTTGTGTCACCATTCACCTTTATCCCTTTCCCATCTGGACTGCAGTGACTCCAGCAAGACTCTGGACATGCCCTGACAGCACATCACCAGCAAGAGACAGCAGTGAGGTACTTGCCAGCTGGCCACCAGCTGATGGAACTGCAGCCCCTACCTCTCCCCTTCCCCTCCCTGCCATCATTTGAGGAAATTAACTCCCTTTTAACATGTCCTTTCTTTTTTTAAAATGCAGTTTAAACTGCAGAAAAATCATCCCATCTCCTTGGAAAACCAGTCCCAAAATACTGTAGCTGGAGATGCATTGTACTGTCAAGTCCTTTCTCACTAGTTCAGTGCTTCACAAGTGCTGTTTCCACCCTTCAAACCATTGCACATGCAGGATTTTGCTTCTAAATATGCCTAGAAACACAGTTTGTCATATAAGTTTGTTCAACCTGTAGTTATTTTAAATTTTAAGGTAGGCTGGAAAATTTAGAACAGAGAAACTCATACAGAGAGAGGTTAAAGTGGACTGAGGGACAACAGCTTCCCCTCTCCTCAGTGCACCTCGAGCCCCTGCTGCTTCTGAGATGAGGCCAAACATACCATACAGTGCTCTTCTTTTTGGGTTGAATTGTTCTATCCTAGTGAATGTTAGGAGAAAAAGAAGGGCTGGTGTGCTTTTATGAGGTACCAAGTATTTGTTCCATAATTTCACAGCAGGGCATTAAACTGACCCCGTAAAATACAGTTCGAAAGAATTTCACATTTATGGTGCTTTGGGCATCTTTAAGATTGTAAATGTATTTATCTATCTGGCTCACAGAAAACCAGAATGATTGTGGAATCACTCAAGGGAACTCAGCAGCATCCCACCCTGCTCCACGCTTGGGCCTATGTGTGATGTGTAGCAAAATTCAGTCTTAGTCAAACGCAAACTGGTTTTGGAGAAGGGGTTTTTTCCTCCCTTTGTCCAAAAGGCACACATGTTGAACATAAAGATTAATAGAATCTAGCTTATGTGCCTAAAAAGCTTCATCAACATCTACCAGGGGGTGGGGGGAATCCCAACTGATCAAAAAACCCCCCTCCCCTCCTAAGGCACTTGTGTTTGCTCACCAGCTTCAGCATCCATGGGCTGCCACGACAAGTGGCAAAGCAGCCGAAGAGCCCGAAGACGATGATGGTGGTGCCCGTGCCGATGAGCACGTAGGGGGCATTGGTGGAGTTCTCTGCAATCAGAGAGATGTAGGTGCCGAGGGTGAGCTTGCCCCAGACGCCGACTGCCAGAAGGATAACGCCGGTGATCTGCAAAGCAAGGGGAGAAACGTGTCAGGCAGCCAAAGCCAGCACCCAGACATCCTGAAGGGATGCTGCTGGCACAAGGAAGCCACAAGACTTCGAGGAACTCCAGAGGGACAGACAGACAAAATTAAACTCCAGCATCTGTTACATTAAGGCTGCCACTGAAGGGCAAACATCTAAGACCAATCACTGCCAAGGGAGGCTGATGCAGGGCAGCAGGAACAGCTCTCTGCTCCTGCAGCGCACTGAGAGACAACAACTCCACATGTCCCTGTGTCCCCTGCTCCCCTTGATCAGCCTCAGCAGGCACTAGCATTTCTACTCCCACAGGGACAGGGTTAGCAGAGATTTCTGCTCTCCTGCTCACAGTGGCAATAAGAATAAACCCAGCTCTTGTCCATCTTTCAGTGCAACTGTGTGAAAAGTGCTGATTCCTTGCTACTGCACCCAACAGCTGAATGTCAGAAAAAATCACTGAGGAGCTACCAAGCCACAGACACCAAATGCCCTTGCCAAGTCTGGTCCCATCCCTGCACAGCACCGTCTTCACCTCTCCTTGTCCCGAACAAAAGCGGATTAATCAGCAAAATCTGAAAGCAAGCTGCAGGGGATTGGGAAATCTGCAGAATAACTTCTGGTTTCTCGCCTCCAGTTCCACAAAGGGCTGGTTTCTGTGCCTAAGCTGCTGAAAGTTTTACCACTGTCCCCAGGGAGGCATAAAAGCAGCCTTCACCGCCAAAATGAACAAACAGCTTCACATATGAAAGAGAGCTGAAGCCTGGTAATAAAAAGCATTTTTAGTTGGCTGTTTGAAACAATTACTAACCCTTTAGCATGCATTTTAAGAGTTTGGTTTCCCCAGGTCTCGGGTGGGGGGCTATTCAGTTTATGGCACACACAGACTTTGGAAAAAAAGGAGGAAAGCCTCTTGGTGGTTTATTCCCCTTCTGCTTCTTAATAGAGCTGTGATTTACAGGGATTTAAGGAAATCCCTGAGTTTGTTGGGAGGTCTAAGCCCCTGGCAAGCTTGGCACAGTGCAGACGGGTTGGGATGTTTCCACAAAAACACACTGAAGATGCACCTCAGGTTGCAGCAGTGCTGGCTGGAATATTGCTTATGAAGACAAAAAAACCTTAAGACTTCCCTACAAACCTTTCCATGACCTTTGTTTAGCAGAGCACAAGCAGTGGTATGACTAATGCCTACCTCCACCCCAAGGCAAGCCTCATTTCCTTATTTCCAAGACACACTTTTCATCACTATCTCTCTGTGCCTAGATCACACAGTCCGGGGAACAATGAATGTACTGGTTTCTGGTTTGGTTTTCAGATTTTTCTTTAAAAGCAGGAGAGACATGGGCAGATGGAAGACCAGGACAGTAAAGGCCTGAGAACAAGGCAGCAAGGATAGACACGGCTCCTGCCACTCACCATCTGTACACACATCTTCCCTTTATCTCCTTCCTTTGATCTAAAATCTCTCCACAAGCCTAATTCTGTGACCTCTGAGTCAGGGTCAATAATTGCAAAAGCATGGGTGCTGTGTGTCCATTTACACCTGAAAGGTCTAAAAGGAACTCAGAGCCACTTCTGCAATGCACAATCTCACCCCAGTCTTCCCTACTCCCTCTCCTCTGTCAAGTTTCAACTCAGAAAATGATCATACAGGAGATGTACAAAATATTTCCGGTATCTTGGCAGTCAGAGGAGAGTGATTACCAGCCCTTTGACCTTTAGAGCCCCTCTGAGCATTCAGCATCCAAAGGAACTTTATTTACAAACATCTGGAAGAGCCAGCACACGTGGAGCACGAGAGCAGCAGTAAAATTCCACCAGTGGACTTCTACAGCAAAACCTGGTCTTCATATGGCCCAGCAAGAATTTTAAGATTTGTCCTGGAAATGCTATGACAGCTACAGCTTGTGAGGAAAGAGTGTCACAAGCTCACTCCAGATCCCCAGCAGACACAGAAGAAATGAACTGGCAGCTGCACAGTGCACAATGCCCCAAATGAGACATCTGGAGTGTACAGAAAAACAAACATTTACAAAGGAAAAGAAACAAAAAACAAAACCAGAAAAAAGGAAAAAAAAAAAAAAAAAAGGAAAAAAATTTACTTTGAAAAAGCAACTAACTGCCAGGGACAACCCATTTAAATGTAAAGATGTTGGTGTTTTTAAGGGAAAGCAAAAGAAAAAAACTACCCCAAATACCAGGTTTCAAGGCCTGTCACAAACATATTGAATGTTTTTGATTCAGAAAAAAAAATCTGCAGTTTTCCTTGGACTTTATAGAAGCCTTGGTTTAAGCAGTAATAGCCCACCCTGGATAACACAGGCAAAGCTCATATCCACACCCAACCCTACAGCATCACTGGAGAGATTCCTGCCAGCAGACAGGGCTGCCCTGATTTATCCAAGCTTAGGACCAGTTCCTATGATCAAAACAAGCCCCACAAACTCAGGTTTTGTGTCCACAAATGGGCTTGCAAGTGGTTTGTGCTGGTTTTGGTTGTCTCTTTTTCATGCTTGCACCCTCTCCTCATCTTCTCCCACTGTTTTGATGGATTTTTCCTGTACTTTCTGTTTCTTTTCTGTGTTCTTCCTCTAGTTTGCAAAATTACTAGAAAGCTATTTCATCATGGATTTCATCAAAGGTAGATGTTATCTTCCTTACAAAAGTTCATGGCAGTGGAAGCCCCTGGACTCATGTTTCCTCAGCCAGGAAACCGGAGATGTAGCATTCCATAAAACATTATTAGTCCTGCCCTTCATTTAGGTCAAAATTTTAAAGGTTAAAAGAAAAAAAAAAAGGCAATACAGGAGATATCCAAGTAGGGCAAGGATTGTAAAGGCAACACACAAGTAGAAACCACATTGTTTAGCCCTAGCAGGTCTCACATTTCAGTGCTCTGAGCTCAGGCTCAGCAAACACACCCCAGAAGCCCTTGACTGATGAGATGGCAGGAAATGAAGCAGGTGGGCCACCTGGACTTTTTCTAAGAAAAAACTCCACTGAAATCAAGATGTTCCCACAGAATGTTTTAATCTGGATGAATTGGATTGTTCTGGCTTAAACAATAAAATAAAAAAACCAAAACAAAACTTTGAACCAATCCCCCCCCAACTCTACCTCTTGCCTCCCCTCAAGCATGGTATCACAGGCACATCCCACCAATCCCTGATTTCAGTCAAAGGCAGGTTTTCTAGTCCTCCTACCTTCCTCCAGCATCAATACAGATGCTTCCAGTGGTACCTGCAGTACTGTTCCCAGTTCTGGATGTGGTGGAAAAGTTACCATGCAACAGGCAGGCAGAAATAAGCAGAAGTGACTGCCAGCTCTAACTTCACCTGCCCAATAAACCAGCTGCCTTTTAGGGACACACAAAGATATGGCCAACAGCACTGACACAAGGGCATGTGCCACAGCTTTACAGGACACAGGGAGAATGATGTCCTGATTACACTGGCCATTGCTGAAATCAGAACTAACACTGAACACATGCAGTTTCTCAATAAAAGGCAACAGAAAAATGTCTGGGAATTCTTTTAATAGTGCCAAAACACAGATAAACTATCAACCCCCTTCTTCCTGGTAACAGCAGCAAAGTATGCAGAGAGGAGTGTTCAGAAAATAACTTCTGAAAGTGTACTCTCTTTAATTCTGTCAGAATTAGGCAGGAAAACACTATGTAATCCTTTCCTAAAAGAGTCTGGTGCCTTCACACCCAAAACACACAGAGCACTGGTGGCATGATATGAAGGTTGCTGCTGCTAACACAGGAGGCATGAAAGGTTCTACACCTCACATCCACAGAGTTTCAAGACCCTAATTCAAACCCTTATTTATACTCAGGACTGCCATATGGAATATTTAAAGTTTGTCAATTACCGAGGTGAAGATAAATGTGCAGCAGTAATTGCTGGTTTATTGGCTCACATAATTCATGTCCTCCTGTTTATTACTGATGTGAGCTATTTTGATTCCTAAGGTCTGTCAAAATAAAACTTGGAAGCCAATCCTGATTGCTGCAGAGCACACAGCAATCCCTACTGCTCCCAAAAGCAGCAGGAAGAATTCAGCATTTCTCTGGACCAGCTCTTTATCTACAGAAGTGAGATGCAAAAGGGCAACTTCATTAATGAGGATCTCACCATAGGTATAATTCTATTTTATTTCATATTTTCAACCTTGCTCAATGAATGTAAAATGTGGGCAACTTAAAAATAAATTCAAAGCAGCAGCAGAGAATCAGATACAAGGAAAATAACCATGCTGTTGGCATATTCAGTTTCTCAATTCTGAATACTTCCTTTTCCAAACACCAACCTCCCTGCATTTTGGTAGAGGCATGCTGTCTCTGCACAGCCCTCCTGCAACCCTCTCCTCAAACAGGCTAGAGAAAGGCTGTGCATAAAATGGATGAAGCCAGGGGAAAGCAGACAAGAGCTATCTCAATCCATCTTGGATGAAGCTGAAAGGTCTAGCAATAGGTTTAGCAGGCTGTGAGGAAATGAAGAGGACCAAGGCACACAGCTAATTAGCTCTCCCAGACATTTCCCCAAAGGAGGAAAACTTTTTCATGAGGAAAACGTCCGACCTTGACAACATCCAGAACAAATCCTGCGTTAAAAGCGTGTCCAGAGAGACTTAAAAATAACTGGCCTACCTCTGAAAATTTTATAACTTTCCCAAAATAGGCAGTGGATCACATTCAAAATGTTCTTTCTTTGCAGCTTGTCAAGCACTGGGAGTGGCTGGTTTTCAGTCTTCTCCTGCCTTAGCCCCTGGGCTCTCACCAGGCAGGTGACTAAAACTAACATAAATCTTCCTTTGAGCTTCAGCATCAGCTCTTCACAGGTAGGGGCAAAGCATTAAGCCAAGACACAAGAGAACATGGAAATGCCTGTAAGCCATTCCACCTGCCTTCTCTGTCCTCACATCTGCTGATGTTGACTACACCTGCAAACCCAACTTGGCTCACCTTTGCACAGGACTGATCTCTGATGGAGTGAACAGGAAATGAAGATGCTGCCACCTGTACCTTTAGAAGAAGGCAACAAGTTGCAAGACAATTAATAACTATTCCTGGCCCCTTTGCAAACTGAGAGGCAGCCCATAAAGGTCACTGTGTTAGGAGAAAACACTTGCAGTGGCCATTCTTGTATGGAACTGTTCTAGTGTTTTCTAGTTCCTGACTTCACCATTTCTTAATGCATTCCCCAGTACTGAACAAGATTATTTTGTCCCTCTGCTCTTGTAACTCAGGCCTGTCCCTCTTCCTCTTTGTTCCTTACAGTTCTCCATGTAAATAATTCCTTCCTAAAAAGACACAGCCAAAAGGATTTAAAGGAAAAATGCCCTAAAATTAATTCACATTCCTCTCTGTGATCCCTTGCCTGTCTCACCTGGGCAGGCTGCCACGCTTTGGGCTCAGGGTTTTCTCTCCCTGTTGCATGTGTGGAATGTCCAGCACAACAAATCTTGCTTCCTCCCTTCACCTCAGGAATCTGTTTGAGTTATGATCCCTGGTGTTCAGCATCCATCTAGAGCTAGCTGCTGTCACAAAATTGCTTATCCACCACAGCCCTTGCTGCTTCTGTGCAAAACTGAGATTCCTGTGTATTAAAACTACTGGTCCACGTCCTCCCTGTGGAAACCATCATCAGGGATAGCATCACATGCAAACCACAGCAGAGGGGATGCTGCCCCTGCTCTCATGTCAGCACCAGTCAGAGCTGAGTAGCCAGAGCACTCAAGTCAGGGGACAGACACTGAATCTGCCCTGAAATACAGTGGAGGAGATTTATTACACACACTGAAATCAAGCTTAACAACCTGTTGTCACACAGCTCCTTTCTCTAAGTGGACTACTATCCTATTCCCTTTTCAAAAATATTTTTAATTTTCAATGTTTGTCCTAGCTGGGACACTACTACAAGTACATGAATAGTTGTCCCAAGTGAGATGACATCAGATTAAGGTCCTCAGAGGCCAAATTGTAGTGCTGGTAAAAGAAAAGGAATAAAAAGAAAGAAAAAAAGAAAAGAGATTAAAATATTTGCTCTCACACAGATAACAAAGTGAATACCAAATTATCATGGAGCTGATCTGGGCACTCACCACCAACTCTGCAGACAACAGAGTGTGCACTGATCCCTAACTTTAATAATGCCTCTATCAAGTACAGAGTTAAATGACCTCTGAAAGGAAGTGAACATTTTATAAACAAGTTTCCCAGCACCCTCACCCATCCATACACCAACCACACACCAAGGTCTAATAGTGCTTTGCTTGCAGGCTGGGGCAGAAATAACAACCAGGACTGTATCACTTACTCTGTATGGAAAACAGATGAAAAATCACATGGAGGTGAGTGCAACCTTCTCCTTGCAACCAGATCATTTAGTGAACAGCAGGGAAGAAAACATCACAGCAATCTTGTTTGCTGCAGGACAGAAAATTGGACATGGCCCAAGAAGTCCTAGGAGCACTAACAAGGACTGCAGTGGGGAGACAAGAACTTGAAAACAACCTCACAGCAATGCTCAAAACTAAGGATTTCTCACTAATACAGTGCAAATATCTATTCTTAGAGAATTTTTCTATAAGGAAACAATTGATCACATGCCACTTGCAGGAAGATTCAAGAAGAATAAGGACATTTGGGATGTGAACTCTATACTAATATCATGCCTGTGATGAATAATAAACAGCCATATTCATATGCTGAAGATGTAGCTTTATTACACCTTGCACTTTCAGAAACGAAGTTGGAAATCTCAGTAAAATTAAGTTCTTTATCATGAGAATTATACTTATTTCTATGTAAGACACTTCATTAAACGAGAGAAGATACTCTGCTTTACAGTTTAATCACCAGTGGCTCTATTAATTGACGTATCTTTTAAGCCAGCTTGCAGACAAAAATGTGGTCATCTCTGGATAAAAATAAAAAGCAAAAATATATTTCTTCTGGGAATTTTCAGACCTGATTTCTTGAAATGTAGCTTTAAATATGCATGATTGAACATCTCAGGGAAAAGAACTTAGAGAGTGGAGACTTCAAAAGCAGCATCCCACTCTGCAAGGCTAAGGCACACTCCTAGCCATAGGAATTGTGGTTGTTTTGCAGGTTTAGTAGTACACAGAACAGAAGGAACTAACTGATCATCAGCAAAGTAATACAGGCAGAGAATATTTACCTGTGGGGCCTGAAAGTTTTTGGAAGATTAAATGCAACAGCTGCCCCTCATACTCACACTTTCAAATCCCTTCAGTAGCAATACACAGAGGTGACAGAAACGTTGTTTACACAGCATGACATAGCTTGGCCTCAAATTTTAAAACAGTTCCCCCCTTTTACTGAGATATAAGAGTTCACATGATAAAAAATACAAGACAATAAAATGTTTTGAAACAGGACTATCCTCTACTTAAATACTTTGCTCCTTAAATGCTCTTGTTGTTTGTTTGCCTCCTAATAAATCAAGGCAAAATCTAAACTTCTATAATCCCTGTGTGAACAAGATAAAGGAATAAAACTAAACACTCTGAAGAATAGCCTCTAGTGCTATCCATGTCCATGAGATTAGCACTGTGTCCAAAGCCCAGGCCAAGTCAGACTTCAGTGGAAAGACTCCCTTGTTCCTCAGGACTGAGCAGGGCAGAGAAGACTTTGAGAGAGACCCCAGTCAAGGAGTTTTGGTAATTTCAGTGATCAATCAGTGCATAAATTCCTCCCTGCACATGTAACAGCCTTACAAAGTTTGGATTTAGCAGTAAGAAAACTTGAAAATAATTAAAAAGAGATGAACAAGCTCATTAGTCACTGCACACAGCAGCAGTGGCATGAAACTTTTTCAGAACCATTTTTTATTCAAGCAACTACAGTCCTAATAACCTCCAGAAAAAGCAGAATATGGCATTGAGGTGTGACATGATAAATTCACTAGTACCAAATGCAAGGTCATGGTGCTGGGACCAATTCCAGCAGTTTCAAGCCCCTACATTTGCAAATAATAGTGGTGGAAAAGGATTTCTGACTGCCAGCTGAGCACAGTGTTTATGAGGAGCCACTCATGGCACACACCCACAGAAGAAGGCACCCACAACCCAGTGGTGCATTTCCAAAGGTGAGGCATTTCCAGAGGAGGCTGTTTCAGGAAAGCTGAGGCGATGCTGCAGCAGGACCATGGCAGGACTGCCGGGATGAGGAGGCCCTGGAGAGCCCCTCGAGCAGGAGCGGAGACGCGTGGCTTCCAAAGCCTGGCGTGAAGCGGGATGAGGAGGGATGAGGGGATGTAAACCTGCCTGTAAGGGGATTACACTCCAAGGACAAGAGAGAGCTGTGGTTAAGCCACAGGACAGCCCAGCTGGGAACAAAGCGAGCACATGCTGGCCATGATGCGCTGAGGGTGCAAATGAGGGTAATGAGGGTGGGAGCAGCCTCCTCCTCCTCCTCCTCTGCAGCAGGGAAGGGGGTGAAGCCAGCAACACAACCAGAGCCTGCAGAGGGTGACAGCTGGGCAGCTTTCATCCCTTCACCGTGGCATGGGGGCTGCACACATGGAGAGCTGGGGGGTCCCACTGAATGCCTAAAAGGCTGGAGCCTGTGAAGAGTAAGGGGGAACAGCGGGGTCCCAGTCTCTGTCCTTGCAGAGCCAGGCTGGCTCTGGCAAGGTCATCAGCTGCAGCATTAATTTCAGTTCAGTCCATCCAAAAATCGGCTTGGGGACACATGTAATGATAAGGTTTTGTTTAAAGTTTAAAAAAGGATTTTATTACTGTAACCAAGCCCCTCATGTCCTGATCCCATTTTATGGAAAATCATGGGTTATTAACATCCTCCTAATCACACTCAAAATGAGCTGAGAACTGCCATTCCTACTGTGGGGCTGTTGTATTTTTTTTCCCCAGAAAGGACACATTTCTTTCATCATTAAAACTTCTGGCTCTTTCTCCTTTCACATGAGCTGTGTTTTCCCCTCATGTTCTTCACACACCATGCTCCAGCGTTTCCTGGTGGTTTGCTTTTTTCCTGGTGGAGCCAGTGCACATAGGATGGATCCCCACTACACTGTTGTACAGCTCATATGAGAAATAAAATGTTCTCAGTTCAGCCAGTCCTTCAAAACCAGCCATGTTCTCCACAACCATCTGCATTTGCTCTCACCCACACCTTGGCTACTACTTGTTTTCCTCCCAAACACAAGCAGCAACACAGTCAAGGAAGTGGAAAAGGTCACTAGACAAGGCTAAGGATGGCAAAAACAAGGTCTGTTTTACTCTAAAACAACCCAGTTTTCCCCATCCAAGGTCCAGCACTCTGGTTCTACATCTATACAATAGTTTTCATACTGCTCTGTTCATTTGTGAACAGCTCTAGTTTTCATGTGCTGCTCCTGCTACAGGAGCCAAAGTCAAAGCCAGAAGTTGCTTTTAATACTTCAATGCTTTTTTAGAGAGAGGAAGGAAATATCTGCCCCAAATCCCAAGAGGATTGCAAAATCAAAATTCCACACCATAGCTTATAAATAGGATTTCAAAATAGTTTAAGACCTGTAACCATTCACCAAAATTCTCTGGATGAAATTAAAAGAAATGACTGAATTGTGTTTTCTATTCCTATATATACACATAGACTGCTTAAATGGTTGAGATGCTAGAGTTCCTGTTTGTGGGTATTCACCTGAGTAAGTGTCTGAAAATGAAGGTATATTCCTCATATATTAGTTGGGTTTAGCTTGCACTCAAACTGCTAAATTCCAGCCGAAACAAAAAAAAACCCCAAACAAACAAAACTAAAAAACGACAGCCAGAGCAGAAACAAAACTTAAAAATTTTCAACCCAGATGTCTGATTATAAAAAAACCCAAAACAACACTACAAGAAAAAAACCCCAAAAAACCCAAGCAAAAGCAAACTAAAGCAAAAAATTCAAACCAAACCAAAGCAACACAAATGAACCCGAGCAACAAAAATGACAACAATAAAACCCCAAAACCCAGCACCACAACAGCAAAACCAGTAAAAAATACCAGATAATTACAGTTCCAAGGTGACACTATCATATTGCTGATAACACACATGTAACTATACTGCTGGTACTTTAAATGCCCTTTTGAGACACAAGAAACCTGCAGCTCCCCATCAGGACAGTGATGGCACCAGGAAAGCCTTTGAACCACAGGTCTCCCACTACTTAAACTCATTTTTAGCATGGGTGCAGAATCTGTGGGATTCCATCATGCAGGATTCCCTCACCCCACCCTGAAGCTTTGCCACAGCTCCTGTGGGAGCACAGGGACAAATGTCTGTGTCATTTGTGGCTGAGCTGCTGCCAGTCCCCTTCAGAAGAGCCTTGAGAGGCAACAATGGCTTCTGTTTCCATCTGCAGACCCCTCATCCCTGCCGTGGATCTCCACCTGGCCTGTAAAATGTTCTTTGTCAAGACCACCAAAATGCCCCAAAACTGAGCAGGAATGCTCCTGCTATTTGAGATGCAGGGTAAGATTTGCAGAAGGGATGGATTACTCTAGGGTTTAAAATCAAACTCTTAGATTTCCACATATAGTACTTGGGGCTCACTTGCTGCTTAATCCTTCAAGTTTTCCTTTCCTGAAGCAGCTGAAATGATGTCCTAAATGACAGATGGACGAAACTGGATGGTATTTTGCATATCTTATTGCTATGAAAGATGATTCATTTTTAAATACTTTCAAGTTTTTTTAATTCCTGTTCATCTCATCAGCTTTAATCAGGTTTTGATATACAGTTAACACACTTGCTAACCAAATCTGCAATCAATGCAAATAAATTAAGTAAGTGGGTTGTTTAAAGGAAATGAAGAGGAGGACTTTTTCTGATCCTTGGCCCTGGTGCACACAGTTCCAGAGTGCACCTTGCAAAGCCTTTCTGAGCCTCTTGGATGAGGCACTGGAAAAGCAGAGAGGAGCAGCCATCCCACTGGATTTTGGTGCTGCTCTTCAGTGCCCCAGGCATGAGATAAATTCCACAGAGTGAGAGAAGGAGATGAGGTTTGTTCTGCCTGGCAACTCTTCTGAGTTTCTTTTAAAGTGCCTGTAACTACGACAACTGGCAAAATCCTCTCTCTGTGCTCGGCCTTAGTGCACTTCCATCTTCCCTGGAAACTGGGCTAATAAACCCCCTATGTTTACATAAAGCAAAGAAGAAATATGTTGAGGAAGCAATTTCATTTTCAAGCTTGAATGGAAGTACTGCAATTAACGGAAAGAAAAAAGACAAATATAAAAAGTAGGCATTAAAAAACCTGTTATGTGTTTCAGAACAGCAATTAAAGGAAATGATTCACTGTAGAGCCCCTGTTGAAAAGATTAAAGAAAACCACTGCATCTTTCTCAAGAAGAATTACAGTTGGAAGGGGGGTTTCATGCTGGTATAATGCTAGTTTATTTACAGATATTCCAATATTTATCTCACTAGCATTCATATGAGCAGTAAGGCAAGCTAATGTTACCATCATTATACATATCATTCTGTTTTATTTCATTTGACTGGTTATTGTAAAATTCATGTTTGCACTGTTGCCAGTTGATCTTATTCAAGCCTCATCTATGCTCTTTATAGGTTCCAATTTGGGGAACCACCTACTAATGACAGAAAATAGAAAACGTTAAAAGGCTGAGCATGAGCCATAAAAATTCCTAGCTGATTCTTCTACCAAGCTTTCCTCTTTTACTCCACCAGCTCTTACTACACCCTGCCAGCAGCTGTCACTAGGACTGTACTGTGAGTGGTTCCAGGCAGGGATGTAGCTCCCAAATTTGCCATCCTAGCTGGCTGTAGGTGATGCACACTGTTAATCCAGGATGATCCACCAGCACCACGGTGGTTTACCAAACAGGCTGCTCTAAGCCTAGGATATCAGAGCCTGGGAGGAATGACAGAGCAGCAAGGAAGGAAACAAAAATAAAATTGTTACACTCATCCATATATAGAAATAATAATTAAAGAAAAAATGGAAAACCTTGACACTGAACAGCATGGGAAAAGACCAGACACCCCTTCTCCACCTCATGTTGCCAAGCACGCTGTTAACACACAGTAAGTAGAGGGTTCTCTTCCAAACTCCAGGCATTTACAAAAGGACCACATCCTCCTACTTAATTAACATACAAAATTATATAAAGGTCTGCATTTTGATATGGATTCTATTATAAGGGGGACCTTATAGCTTCCAAGCATGCCAGGCTGTTGGGGAGCTCTCCTGTGTGAATGTTGCAGAGGTCAAAGTTTGGGAATCATGCACTTTCCTAGGATTCACAGGGAGAAAACAAGGGCTGCTTCCAGCTGTGACAGCCCTGTCAAACAGTCCCAGCAAGTTCTGCTTCCTCAAAAACAAAACATGCTATTCCTATCTAAGTGCTACTGACAGGGAATACTCCAAAATCAATGTCTGGAGAAGACACAATCCAACAAGTAACAGGAACTTCTCTGAGAGAGTCTAAAATCATTCTTTACCTTCTTGCTGTTTGGTTCCTTCATTGAACTTCACACAAAGCATCCTCTATACCAAAAAATGCTGTTCCTTTAGCCCTTATTCTGCTGTTTCTTATAGCAGTTTCACACATGGGCATTTCCACTCACATTTCACTTACACTGATCTTGGTACTTCAGTTACAAGTTTCTAGATTGCAAGGTCTTGATGCATTTTGCAGTGCATTTTGTCACACTGCAGCTGTAGAAACTGAGAATAAAGATCAGTAGAAAGCATCCCAAAACATGCCACATCAAGAAATGTGAAGATTTAAAATTAACAAAAATGAATCTTCTTCTGTTTGTGCCAATAGGGGCATATTTTCAAAAGATATTCCAGATACACTGTGAATTAAGCACAGAAGGGATGAAACTCACTGACCTGTAAGTCACTCAAACACCACAAATGAAACAGCAGATGAATGCCTTGTCAATGAAAAGAAAAGTACCACTCTGTAATACAGCAAGACAAACAACCTGACTTACAAAGTTCTTTGCAAAATGCAAATTGCTTAGAACTAACCCCTTCTACCATTACACCATTTCAACAAATCAGGCAAAAACCTTTGTCTCTCAGGCCACCAAGTTCTTACTATCCATCTTCCAGCTTCCCACTTTGTATCTTCCTAGAGAAATTATAGGTGAAACATCCAACCAACCACATCCATGTCCTAGACACAGAAAAGGGACTTGATGCATCTCTTTCAAGAGCAATGTGGTGTTGCCAGAGACAGGAGAGGGATGACTGGTAGGTCTGGATGGTCTCTCTGGCTCAGGGAGTGGGGCTGAACACTTTGGCTAGCAGAGCAACCTGGACATAAAGATTTATATTCATGCCACTCATAGAGGCAAAAGCTGTGGCTGGATGCTAAGGCACAAATGCTCCCAAACTGGGTGTCCAGATAAGAACACATCCCAGGAATACTCCACATGGGATAAATGGTGCCTCCATCAGATCAGGCTGCCTTATAAAACACAGCTTAGGCAAGTGCACCCCAAGAGATGCCTCAAAGCAAAGAAATGCTTAAACTATAATGAAAAAATATTCTTTCTACATACTTTGCCCTCTTCCCCAACAGAATTGCTCAAACGGAGCCAAATGCTTTATGCCAACGTGACAAAGTAAGCTGAATTTACTTTAGTCAAATTTGCTGATCAAAACAGAAATGTAAGGGCTTCAAAAGCACATTTACTCTTCTTTTGAGGAAAATATTTTCTCATTCAAATGGATATTTTAATGTCAGCACAAGTAAATACACCCCTGATGCATCATTACAGCAACTGCACTGTTTAAGAATGCAAATACAAAAAGAAAGTAAGAAAAGCAATAGAATAATTAGAAAAAAAAAGTTAAGTAAATGTAGATATAATTTTCATTGTACAAGCTTATAAAGTGTCAATATAAATGGGAAAGTAGGGCTGATCTATTGAAAATAAATTAATATTCTTGCAACATCTACCATCAGACATGGTCATACCACTGGGTATAAGCCACTGCCTCCACTTCTTGGAATGGGTGGCACCTGGAAGCAAGCCATCAGCAAGGTATTATCTTCACTGTTATTTCCTAAACTCTCAATGTCCCATCAAAATGCAACAATATTAAAAAACATTCATTTCAAAACTTATAACCGACATTAATTTTCATATCCAGATGATCAGTGTCATCTTTAACAGCATTGCTTGCAAAACTGCAGCTAAATGGAGCAAAAAACCAATGTTTTATTAATTTAAACAGATGTCCTATTTTGACCACAAAAAAAATTAACATAAAAATATTTTTTCTAGCTTGCCTTACTTGCTTTATTAAATGAAGGCACAGAGGTAGTAGAAAGTGGGATAAAAACCATGCAGAAAGCAAGGCTCACTAAAGCTTGGTTATTGCAAATTAACCCAAATAACTCTTTCTGAAAAGCTGACTCACTTTTTATGCAACAGAAATACCACTGGAACCATCTGAGTTCTCTGCAGGGAACCTGCTGACAGAGCAGCACGTGGAAAACATGGAAAAGCTGTACTGAAACAGCCTGATGGCAAAGGAGCTGGCAACACAGGGGAAGCTGCAATCACCTGTGCCAGTAGGAGTTGTTAGAGAAATTCTGCAAGCCTTGGAGCTGGCTTGCTTTTATGAGTGCCACAAAAAATGAGGGACATCCTAAGGAAAGTTCATTGAGGATGAAAATGGCCAGCACTGTCACACAGAGGACACTGGAGGAAATGGAGACATTTCACACCAAAAGAGAAGGAACTTGAATAACTGTGAATTTCCTGAGCATAGATAACTGTGTAATGTCCTGAGCACATGTATACAGACCTCTGGCATAGCCTGGGCTCGGTGCTCGGGAATTACAGATGGAAGACTTGCACCAGCTGCTCAGAAGGTGAGTATTATCTACTAGGGCAAAGCAGGAATGAAAAATGCTTGTGCAAACTATAGATTTCCAGCACATATGGGTACTACAGAACAAAGCCCTGATGAACTCTCCTCTGGAGCAGAGTATGATTTGAGCTGTGCACATTCAGATTATTACATGATGAGTATGGAAAACACCATGAATGCTGCAGAAACCACAGTTTTCTAGGCTGCTCAGACGGTTCCTTGTCTTCCTTCAGCAGCAGCACCTGTCATGCTCACAACAATAGAAGCACAAGGTCTAAGGGCAGTTTTACTGGCAGTTTTCAGTCATGCTCCTAACTCTTTTTCTTTTTGTAAGCTCGCATGGCCTACGTGACTCTGTGAATCACGTGTAAAATTGGTTACACAGCCAGTTTAAATTAGAGCTGGCTGGGAAAAGAAGATTAAAGGTAGATCTCAGTCTCATTTACTGCTTTTATGTTCCAACTTGACAATTCCTGCTACACTTGACAATTTTTGCTACACTTTCAATCCCCATCTCCGAAACATCAAGCACATGGCTCTCTCTAAATCCACCCAGAATTACTTGAATAGAGCTCTCAGGTGTCAATTTTACTTTTTTAACACCTTAAAGTGTTTAGCTCCCCCACTGACAAAGAGCACCCACACCCACAAACTAGTGCCTGAACTGACAGCAGAAACAGTGAAATAAAGGCTTATAATTCTCCATCCACAAAAACACTTAGTAGACTACAGGTCACTTATTTTAACAGATTTTAGGTATATAAAGGCTAAACCAGAGTTGTGAGCTCCCAGGTCCTCTATTTCTTTCTTCCATCTCTTGTCCAAAAACCCAGTGTTGACTTTGATTGTCAACACTACTAAAACATGAAGCACCCAAGAATGGGCAACACAGGGCAGAGGATAAAATACAGAGGCCACAGCTTCCACACCTACTGAAACCAGATTGCCAGAGATGCAAAAAGTCTAGCGTGTGAATAAGGACATTTCAAAAGCACCAAGATATCCAGTAGAGATAATGCAGTAAAAAACAGGCATCCAGTTTTCTAAAGGCTGCCTTTCATTGCACAGAGGTCCAGCAGCCTGACCATCTGAAAAACCCAGGACCTATCAGCACTTTTAGGTAACTAAATGGAAATGTGACTCTACATAAAACATCACCTTTCCTAATCACTCCCATGTCAGCATTATTCTGTCCCTTCTCTTACATCCCTTGACTTGCGTTCATTTTTTCCATTTAAACCATCTTACAACAGCAAATCAAAGTATTCAATACTTCAGCTCTCTACCCTCAGCCTGTTAATATAGACACAACATATTTGCAGTGGATTTCTAATATAGCCATGTAACTGGAACACCAGCGGAGATGGTTGCTGTAAGGAAAAGATCACATTAAATATACTCTGCAAAGAACATAAAATCAGTGACATTTTGACCACCAGGCCTTGGGGAATGATCTGTACTCCTCGTTCACAGCGTGCAGGCTGGTGCTGGGCTGATGCTGAGCAGATGGCTGCAGAGCAGCTTTTGCTGGCTCTGAGCCATCATATTGTTTTTTCCTTCCTCGAGAAGGTTGGGTTATTTATTTATTACGTGGCCTGACACAGCTGTGATCAGGGCATGATGGAAATGCAAACACACGAACAATAAGATGCTGTTTGCAGTTGTGAGGGGCTGTTCATGATCAAACTTTGATTTTCTGCTGCCAATTTTCCATTTACCACCTCTGGCCTAATAAAGCCTTCCCTCCAGCTTATTGTCTCTGCAGCTTACAACCGCTAATGAAATGCTCGGGTGTTTCCATGGGGGCTGATATTGATGTGTTTTTCCTGGAGTTTCCTTTCTTTACAAACAGCACTGAGGATGTCAGCAGAGCTCCTGCAACCATTTCTGTTAAACACAAAGGTTAGGATCCCAGACTAATTGGCATAAAGATAGAAGAGTCTTTAATTAAAGATCTGTGGCAGTGAAAGGGATTAAACACAGATGCAGGATTATTAGATGCTAACTTTTCACAAAATTGTTCAGAAGGTATACTTTTAGTAACTAATAAGATGCTCATTTATCCTTTATAAATCAATCCCTCTAAAAATGGTAACTTTTGTTTTAAACTCTATCCCTATCACTAAGTTTCTCACAGATGCTCATTTTGACATTGCATTTGAGAAAAAAGCTTAACAAGAACTGAGTATGTGTGAACTAAAGTAGAAATAAACTCCATTTGACTCCAAACTCAGATCCACACAAATTATGCTGCACAGAATCAATAACCATTCTGCCTTTTGCATGCATATTTAAACAGGCCTAATCCCACACATAAAGGCAGAAGGTTTAACAATTACAAAACAATCATCAGACAGACTTCAGATCATCCAGATGTCCAGAAATATATTGTTAATCTCAACTATAGTTTTACCTCCAAAATTACTCTGTATCCTATCTTCTGCCCCCCATGCCTCATTTTAAAATCCTTCCATTATTCACTCCATAGCTTTTTATTATCCTCCTCTTAACTCAGTGTGATCAGTTAAGTTCCAGCAGATGAACACATTCTCCATATGAATCAGAAATCCAGCATAGCCACAGTGCTGCCTGGTATTTACATGTAAAGTGGTAAATCTTATAAGAAGAAAATTAAAATGACATCAATTTATACTTTGCATTAAGTGGATCAGACATCTCTCTCCCTTCCCCCACTGCCTCCCACCCCCCAAAGCTTAAATGACAACAGCAGTACTTAATCTTTTTTGCTGAAGGATGTTAACAGCACTGGGCTATGTATTCTGCTCCCCTAAGTTTGTTGTTTATTAAATACTTTTTCTGCTTGGTTGCTTTCAGGCTTAGAGTCAAGTTAAAAATAAATGAATACAATGCAATTATTAATACTCAGTTCTGAACCACCTTTAAGCATTTAAGAGGTAATGAGAGAGCACAGTAAATACACTCCAATAAGTTTTATTTCCTTTATTTCAATTTAGAGGTGAAAGGAAACAAAAATGCAACATTTCAAATGACTGACAGGGAAATGAAAGCTCAGAAATGCTCTGTGTAATTGACCAGCTTCTAAAAATATTTTGATCAAAACTAAACACGAAGCCACTCCCTTCACCCTGTACAAACTCACAAATAAACCTGGGTCACTTTGCTCAAATAGCTTTCTCCTACAAAACCCCACATCAGTATATTCAAGGCTTGAAGTCCTGCCTAGGTTCTGGACCTCAGTCTGAAAAACAAGAGGGTGTTTCCCATTTCCCAGCCCAGGGCTGCCCAGGCAGCAGAGATGAGACCCAGGTGAGGGCCACAGTCATGTATCCAATACCAAGCAATTCTCCACCTCACACCAACCACTGGTACCTGCTGGGTCCCTGCAAGAGAAAGCAATAGAATTTTCACTCTGCTGAATAAATGCCTCATTTCCTTTCCCAGCTATCTCAAGTGACAGCCCTTCCTCTTATCGTAGCAATGTGCATTAGTAGAATGAACATTACCCAAGGCAACTGGGTTAATTTTTATTTTTTTTTGAGAAGGAGGAGCTCACATCAGAGCAGCTAGCATGAGGGACACTGGCAAGAAGGTATAAAGCAGATCCAAGGATGGCCAACAGGAAACTGGTGACTAAGAGAATGCCCTCAAAAAGGCTTTGGGTTGTTCTGTGGAATGTAGTCCATGGCAGGAAGAAAGCAGAGGGAACAGGGCTTTAAATGAAGAAGGCAGGTCAGTACATGTTTCAGTGACACATACATAGTCAGCTGTGCTGATAATCAATTATCCCTCTTACAGGTAGTGCTTTATATCAAATGCCATCTTTAAGTCCTTTGAGTTGTGGCAAAGCACACGGAGAAAGATGGAAACAACAGCAATCCATACATCACAACACACTGATATCACTCCAAAACGAGGCATGGGCTGAGTCTGTCAGCTCCAAGCTCTGATTTCCCAGCAACGCCCAGGTTTCACACCATAGTTCCCATGGACACCAAAACTTCCAGTTAGCAGGAATGTGTGATGCAGCATGGCTTGACAAAATAAAGGTGGGTGAAATCCAGTTGTTACTGGATCAAAATGCATCTTTTCAGACCATGCAGTGAGCATGTTCACAGCCATAATGACATTTGCATTTTGTCACAGAAACATGGTGACACAATGTGGTTCTCCTGGATGGATTTCTGTAGCTATCATCAAGTTTTGTTTTTCTTCTTCAGTCGAGTGATTCAAGCTTTCTCCACAAGCTCCTCCTTCACGCCTGAACTGGATTTTCTGAAAGCTACACCTATGCAGCATCTCTTCTGCTTAGGAAACTTAAGAAAAGCATCCTTAAGAAAAGTGTCCTTTCCATACTCCTCTTCCTTGCAAGGACAATTCCCAACTGCTGCTCCAGCAGGTCACCATGGGCTGACCAGAGACAACCCTGCCCATGCAGCATTGTCATCCCAAATTTGTTTCCTGGCATATCATTAGTAACTCAAATGTTTTTCTGGAGGCCTTTCCTACTCTATTTTTTTTTAACTTCAGTTTCTTCCCAGTGGCATCCAAGTGTCCTGAATACATCACTGGAAAAGAATCCACTGTCATGATGGCAGCAAAGTAAATCCTGGGTTCCCATCCCTTGCTATGGACTGCATTTTCTGCAGCTCCCAGTCAGCCAGCCTGGCTGAGCTGGTGAGGACACGACTGCGTGAGTATCACCATGTGATGTGAACCATCCACTTCCACTTGAAATAACTCCGCCAGCAAGGAGCAAAGTAAATAGGGACTGACAAGACAGAAAAAGGAAGAGTGATGGAGTAAGACAGCAAATGAATAGATGGAAGGAAATGACACAGCAAACACAGCTACAATGTTCCTATTGTTCTTTTACAGCCGATCAGTGGAGCCCTACATGCTTTACTAGTGCATCTCCGTTGTAGAAGGAGATGCTAGGAAAAATTCATCTCTAGTATGCAAATACTTCATGCTGTAATTACAACTGGGTAATATCCTTGTTACACCTTTAACTTGCCCCAGCTTCACTGTGAACCAGTAAAACAAAGAAAATTCTAGGAGGTGAGATCACAAGCGTATCAAAGAGCCCTCTGCCAAAAAAATACACAAAAATGCGGACCTAAATGACTAATAGATTACACATGCAATTGATAATCTACATTTATGATGGCTAAGTGACCATTTGGTCCTTAGATACTTGCATGATGCTTATACTGTCATCCAGTGGTGGTTTGATATCTTCTAAGCAGAAGTCAAATCCACTCATGGGCTTCAAACACCAACAGATAAGATAGCCACTTGGCTCTTAAATTTATGTCCAAATTTCTAGCAGTCAGTGCTAGATGCACAGCAACCTGTAACCTGCAAGCCAGTCTTGCTGTAGACTCCTCACCAGCTGGTCCAACCACAGGGCACAGAAAACAGGAATCTGCACAAGCCTCTGCCCAAGCTAGAGGTCTGTCACACCTGCTTTCCTCTCCATCTGGGCTGCCTGGGAGATGGCAGGCAGAGCTCAGAAATCAGCACCTGGGCTGGCCCAGGGGCCTCGCTCTGCCCATCCATTTGTCCCTCAGCCTCTGCTGTCACAGGAGGCTGCGCAGAGCCACGAGGCAATTAAAATAACAGCGTTTCGTTTGGGCATGTTCAAAGCACTGTGCAAATAGAGGGATTAATTAATCCCCACAACAGCAGAGCAAGGTAAGCACTGCTCTCCAGATGGAGAAAAAAATGACAGAGGCAGCGTGGAAAAGCCAAGAATAAAATGCAGTTCTGTGCGCCTTGTCAGACTTGATTTCAGTCCCTTGGGCCACAAAGCAAAACATTTGCCTTTAAAGGGGAGTGATTTACAATGATCTGGATCTCAACCTTGACCTACTTTAACAATTATAACCAGACAGGAAAAAAACCTCTCTCAAATGCTAAATGAAGGTTTTAAATCAAAATCATCTATTCCAGTGCAGAGGCATTTGCTGTACAGAAGGAAGCAGCAAACCCCTCCTGGCTGATGGTGGCAAGGTCCTGGTAAAATGGAGCTCATTTACCCCAGAGTGATGCTGAAAGGCAGCAGTGTTGGGATGCTTTCACAAACGAGCTGAGCTACTGGCTCCCAAGTCATACCTTGTGTGTGACAGCAAGCACAGAGCTGTGCTGCTGCTATTTAGAACCAATTGCTAAATTGCAGCAAATGCAACTAAAATACACAAAATTATTGCTTTCATGCAGAAGTGCCTGGTGTAACTAACCCAGGGGTGCTACACAATAGTAAAGTGCCATGAAACAACCCCTCTGCTGAGGCGTGGGCTGCACGGCAGGATTTGGAGCCACTGCACTGCATGAAACCTTCAGCATAATGAGTTTATTTCACCTTTGCACAAAAGCCAGCTGTCAGGAAGGAGAGGAGAAACTACTCTTTGCCACACAGAGGAGAGTAGTTGATAAGGAGACACCATTCTCCAAGGCAGGAGGTAGAGTCCCCTGGGTTCACTGCAAACCCAAGATCTTTGCACTCACTCCTTCTCCACAAAAGGATTGAGCAGACTCTCATGTGATCACTCATTTGCTGGTGAGCAGGAAACTACTGCTATGTAGGTTAAGATTCAGTCATCTTGAACACAAAAGATTGCAGAGTGCAGTTTTATTGCTTGGGAGATGATGTGGCAGTTCACAGGCTGATGTTGTCCCTTAATGCTGCCTCTGCCACCAACCAAGAGCCTTCCCTTGATTCCTCATTCAAAATATCTGATCATTTAAGCATCTAATCAAGTCTAGCTGGCATTCCCAGTGGGGAAACACCTATTGTAAATATTTTACTCCATAAACTATAATGGACTTGGGAATAACTCAGACTACAAACATCCTTGTAAAATGCAGGTTTTAATTTTTAGGGTGTTTGTTTTCTACATGGGATGTCACACTGACACCATGAAACGACTCTGTAACAGTCCAACTAGAACAAAATTCTGATATTATCACCAAAGTCCCTGTGGAAAATAATTCCAAAATTATGGACTAAACTCATAGTCTGACCAATAACAGGACAAAGGGAGAAGGAAATGTTAATTTGGGCACCTTCCTACGTCACGATTTCTGTTAAAACTTTACAAAGCAAAGGATGGGGATAAATAAACTCACGGTATCCTCATGTTGCTCTCTTTTTTTGCCCTGACACCTTTCTGTGGATCTCTCACTCCTTCTGGTCACAGCATGGCTCCATCTGCCAGACCCCTCCAAGGGCTGCTCTTCAAGGTAAGGTGCTTGGTTCAGAGGCACCGTATCTCCTACTGTGCTGGAACATTCCTGCTCTCTCCAAAACATCCTCTGTGATGCTGAAGTACTGGGACTTGTGTTTCAGTGGACACAGACACACACTGGGTCTCTGGTGAAATTCAGGCTGCCACAGAACTGCCCCACATGCTGAACAAAGCCAGTGTTTTCTGAAGTCTCTTCTATGCAGAATTCAGCCCTGCAATGCTGACCTAAGGACATGAATAAACCCGGGCGCTTGGCTCAGGTGTTCTTTTGGGGGCAGCCAGCAGCTGCTGCTCCTGTTCTGCCCTCCCTTCAAACAGCAAAAGCTGGCATGTGTGGCCATCTACTCATGGAGATAAACAAATGGCAACAGTACCTGAGAGGTAAAGGTGGGAAACCCCTTAGACAAAATCCAGGATGGAGGAGGAGCTTTGGAACAAGCAAAGAATAAACACCAAAAAACAAGGAAGAGAATAAAAAGAAGACACTTGTAGTTGTTACCTCATTAAATTGCCAGAGAAAGATGGAACAAGCTACTGATAATTCCATGGCATTCATATAAAAGAACTGCCATGACAAAACCAGCAGAGATGGTGGAAAAGCCCCTTCTGAAATACAGCACTACTCAGTGCACAGGTAAGAAGCTGTGGGGATTGCACTTCTCAGTATTATTTACCTGGTTTCTTATCTTGGGACTGGAGATTGGAGAGGAAAAGAAACATGGATTTTCAGGCACTCTACCTAAAACTGGAACAGGAGTCCGATCTGCAGTGTGCCACACAAAATTAATCACTATCAGTTTACATTCCCACCAAGGTCTCACTGCTCCTACCCAGAGAGGAGGCAAAAACAGGTACAAGGGGAACGTGTGAACAGAAAACAAACCATTACAGAGCAAGCCACCCTTCCTATTAGCAATGCTTTATCCATCCATTCCTGCTACTGGTCTTCACAGAGAAGTTATTCTTGTTATTTCTAAGTGACACAAAAACTTGAGTACCAGGGGGAGGTTCACTGACACCTTCTTAACAGCCACACACAAACCCAAAGCCCCTGAGCTGGAATTGCAGTGAGCTCATATATTCAAATCATAGAAATCACAGAATAGTCTGAGTTGGAAGGGACCCAGAAGGATTATTGAGTCTCACTCTTAAGCTTTGTTACACCTGCCACACCAACATGTGCGTTTACTGCCCATTCTGCTTGTTTTGTCCTCATTTTTGTCTTTACTCAGCACTTAAGAAAGGGAGGAAGGGAAAGAAATAGAAAAGATATTTCTAGCAAAAGGACGTTTCTTTCTAGCTCAGAATGAAGCATAATTTTGTTCCCAGACTTGGCCATTTTCTCAAAGCTAAGCAGCAAACTCTAACTCTTTTGGGGAATTAAGTGTTAGAGCAAGAAAATATCAAAGAGCCAGCCAACGGCATTTAGCTCCTCTGCAGCATTTGCTATCATCAACCTCTTCCTCTCCAAGCATCAAAGCAGTTCTTAGTGAAATTGCACTGGCAACATTTTATAACAGAATGCACCATGTTAGTGCAAGCTTTTAATTTAATGTCTAATGTTAGATATAGATATAGATGATATAGATATAAATATAGATATGGATATGGATATAGATATAGATATGGAGATATATATATATAGATAAACACTCACAATTTATTGGAAGGTCTGGCCTGTTCAAAATCCTTCCTTAGAGAAGCATTCTTCCCCAGCAGGGGGAAAAATCACTCCAAAACACAATACCAACAGCTAAGTTAGTTTCTTTTCCAGCAAAGCTACTGAAGCTTCAAAATCTCATGTCGGAGCTACTCTCTTGGCAAAATTTTAAGCAATTAAACTGCATTACCTGGTGCTGCCACGAGATGTCAGGGAGCAATAGAGAAAAATTAGTTGTGGCTGCCCTAAATCACGGAGCTGGCATTGTAAAGGGGGAGTAACAATCACCCGGCCATGGCAGCTCTGACAGCGATGTCCACATGATTCCACCCCTATTTACTGCAGTGTCTTATCACACCGTAATATCTTACATGCAAGGAGTCTTCTTTCAAATAAACACCCCCAGGTTTTGAGAGCATCGTCAGGGGATGGAAGGAAAAAAGGAAAATCAAGCTTGGTTTTCTGAAGCTGGAAATTCAAAAGAAAAACCCTAAGGTAATGTAACAGCATTATGTAGGTCTTAAAGGCACACGGCTCAGAAATACCCAGCTTCCAACACTAAGATCAGCCCTGCTTTGTGCACATGTAACAATATTTTTACATGTACTGCTTTCTTCTCCCTTTAATTATCATCCTGCTGGCAGCAAAATTTTACACACTTTATTCAGAATCCCCACCCTCTCCAAATCCTGTTTCAGTGATGAAGAAAATGCAGAAGGATGCATTAGAGGCTCTATAGCAGCCACACTGTTCCTGCCAAAACTGAGGAGTCCCTTCAAATCACTCCCTAGCAGAGTCTGAGAGCAGGAATTGGAATATGTGATGGGGAGGAAGGGTATAAAAGGTGACTGCAGCAAGAGTTTGAAACCATGGATTGTTCACAGGTGGTGAAGGCACAATTGGGCTTGGGTAGCAAGATAGAAATGTTGAAAAAGAGCTACCCTGTATATATCATCCATATGTCACCTTTCCAGAAATGCATCAGATGGCTTGTCAAATCCAAGCACAGCTATTTTTTTGTATCCCTTCAATATGATGGATACAAGGCTTGGAGCATGCTGAAGTCTGTTACATGATGTAGAACACTTACACTTTCCTGTAAAGAGAGTAAGAATTTTAAAAATTGGTATCTTGGGTCCTTTCCAAAGTAAGATGGAAGTGCTACAAGTCCCAATGGAACAGGAAAATTCCTACTTCTCTTGCAGTGCACATCTTGTTGAGGAGTGGTCCAAGAACACGCTCAAAGTTGTGGGTGTTTAAATTACACCTTTGATTCGCTTCAGGCAGAGAAACTTGGAGGTCCAGAGGAGAAAAATGTTTCTGTGGCAGATTGAGTGACTGAAAAACACATCTAAGGCTTTAAGACACTGAAGGCTGAAACAGGGCTGAAAGTGATCAGGTGAAGAGAGAGAAGCCTGGAAAAGCAGCCAATACCACATGAAAAACTAATTATTCTTTGTACGAGTTCTGCATGTATAATTTTACACATTGCATTCAATGAATATCCATACATATTGACATCCAAGTACAAAAAAATCTCAGGAGCTGTGTTTTGAAGGGGTAATGTGCCAGCTCTTAGGGCTTGGTTTAGTGCACAACTCCTCAGGAAGCTTGTCCCAGGACCTGGGTGGTACGTGAAGAGGACCAGCAGCTGGGAGCACAGCTGATGCCCTGGAAACCTGTGAGCAGATGGGAACTGGAACGATGGATGTCAGCAGGGGAGCGGCGTGGGTAGCACTTTGTTCCGGATGCTTCGTGCTGAACGTAGGAGATTATCGGTTATGTGAGCAGCAGATACATGGGCAACAGCTCCAGCTCCAGTGGATGCTCTGCTTCCCTTCATAATCCCTCTCCCAGGTGATGAGAGCAGCAGACCCAATGCTTTCCCTTCTTCTCTGGAACACGGCACAGTATGGAGTGCAAGGTAAACAGAGCATCTACAAATTGGTTTGTGCCAGCCTCGGCATAAAACACTCGGTACACACAGCACATGACACAGCCTAATGGAAATTGTTTCGGAGGGCTCGAGTTCCAAATGTCTCAGTAAGGAGATGTCCCCATCCTTCTGTTAAGCCAGAACACTGGGGAAATCCCATGACACTGAAGAGCAGCTCTGCTTGCTGTCGTGGATCTGGCTGTTGCATGCTATAAATACAGCCACTAAGGCTGTGCATTAGTTCCACAGTACATCAGGCATCAGACACTTCTAGTATCACACACTACAAGCAGTACTGCCTCCCAAAAAATCCTTCAGGTTATAGCAGCTTGGGTGTGAAGCAGGTCCTTAGATTGCAGTCTTGTTATCTGATGCCAAATAGCTTTTTAGAGCTATCTTTTGTACCAAACAAATTTATTCTACAAACAACATTTAAAAAATCTCCCAAAATGTATTTGCATCCTTATTTATTTATAAATCAGTGAGTAATCATGAAAGGGGGCAGACAAAGGGAAGAGATGGGTACAAACAAGGTGCCCAGGATTCTAACATACATATGGATTTGTATAAAATCTTTTGACTTTGAAAGATAAGACTGCACAGTTGTCTTAAAGCCTTATGATGTCATTTTGCTCTTCCAAATACACATCAGGAACCACAGGAGAGATTAGCGGTTCACAGCCTCACCACAGAGATCCAGGCACAGACCTGCTGAGTTTGCTGTGGGCTTTTTCAAATAAATGGCTTTATCCTTGCATAGGAGAGCAGGAGGCTGTGTGAAGGTGTTACAGGAGACTCCATGCAAACCAGTAATTTGAATTAAAGGCGAAGCCTGGACAGATGTGCTTCAAGGCCTGATCACAGCTGCAAAGGAGGGTTGTTAGGGCACACCCCATATCCTTCAACAAGCAAACTTGAACTTACTTGATAGAGTGAGGGAAAAAAGCACCTTTAAAAAAGAAGCCCCCAAGTTTGTTCATGCCCAGTTTACTTCCAGACACTGTTTGTCCAGTTCTCTAGCCAAATGCAGGGCAGATCGTACCCTGCAACTGCAGGCACCAAAAGGAGTTCATGTTTCCAGTTCCTACTGCCAGCATTTGAGTTTGATAGAATCAGGTCAAAATCAGTCTTGCTCATTCTGACGTAATGCAGACTTCTGGGTCCTACCCCGCTCACCGAGATGTGAGACCTCATTCTCCCTGCCCACAGTCAAGCTCTTAAAAACTGCCAGAGAACTGCTTATGCTGCAGATTGACATACCAGCAAAAACCCCCAAACCTCAGGTACAGAGATCATTTTCAGAGAGGGGAAGCATATTTCCTACCACCACAGAACAAAATAATGGAAACGGATAGTGTGCCACAGCAGGCAGGTACCTTAACTGAGAACAATGGAAGTTAACTGCACTCCCCAAATCTATTAAAAGCCAGTACAAATCTTGATGTACTGGCTTATCATGTTGTAAATAAAAATAGAGTGAACAGAATGTGGTCTCGTCCTTTCCTAGCTCTGGCTCCCACAGAAACATTTGGTGGTGTGCAGTGTCACAATCTCTTCTCCATCCTCTTTCTCCGGTAGATTATGCAAGTCAGAAGGTCAGGGGGATACATAATTTTGCCAATTGATCAGTGCTGAGAGCAATCTTAGCTAAAAAAGACCCAAGATCTCCTGACATAAAGAAATGCCTTCAGAAAACAGAACTTCAAACCCCACAAGGGTTCCTTCCCAAGTGATACAAACAGAATGAGTTAAGGAATGTACTGAAGCCATCTCCAGAAATCGATTTGCACATATTCCAATCAGCGAGGTCTTTTAATTGATGAAAGCTTCCTGTAAATTGAAAGGGCGGCACAGAAATGTCAGTAAGGCCTATGACGCTCCAGCATATCTCCTGGAATTTACTCGGGGAAAGCAAAGACCAATCCACTCCCGAATTACAAAAATAAAGCCGCAAATCAGTCCAAAATCCAGGTTGAAAAGTCAGCTGGCTTTGGCACCGGGAAAATACAGTCATTAAAGCACACGCGCCGCAGCTCTGCGCATTTGCCGCTCCAGTCAGCCTGAGTCCCTGTGACAGCAGCAAGCGGCTGCTGATTGCCACCAGCTAATTATAGCGCTGGGCTCACGGCAGGGCGGCCTGCTGGCTGCCGGGGCGGTGTGAAGGCAGCAGCTCCGTCACACATTCACCAGCAGCTCTCCAGAGCCGGCCGCTGCCGCCCGCCTCCGCCTCGTAGCAGCGGCCCAGCAGCCACGGCCAGCTCCGGAGAGCAGGGCCACGGCAGCTCCTTCAGGGCCCGTCCTCGTGTGCTGTGCCCACAGGGAGCACAGGGCCCTTCCCGATGTAAGAAAGCTCAGGGAAAGACCTTATGGCACGGGGAAAAGGATATATATTCCAAGTCGCTGCAGGTCTGGGGAATCTTTGGGAGGAAGAGGAGCCAGAGCTGGCAGGGCACCTGCTGCCCGCAGCGGTTTCCACAGGAAGGCAGGTGACCGGAGAGCAGCACAGCTACCAGGCTGCACCCACTCCCCTGGGACACTGGCCACGAAATAATAGTAACTGCTGCACGTTTATTCTCCAACTCACACTGTTTCCCAAGAATGAGAAGAAAAATAAAACGGGGAGGCTATTCCTCAAATGTTTTCCTTGACCTGGAGAAAGCAACAGCTTGCTACAGACTTCCTGCTGGCCTGCCCTCGGTCACAGCAACCGAAAGAGCTCTGCACGTATTTCCATCTCAGAGTTGTTTACAGAGTTTTGCCCTTCCCTCGGGCACTTTCCTTCCCAGTATTAGCAGCGATGTGTGAAGATACTTTGGTATCAGTACCCTTTTCCTGGCAGTGTTCCAGCCCCAGTGACTGCTCTGAAGGGCAGCAGTAGCCCCAGCCTCTGCATTTCTCACCCTGTACAGGTCTCCCAGGTTCCTCTCCTTACAGAGCCAGGCAAGGAGGCAAAAAAGCATTTGCAATTTGACTCTGCCAGAGTATCTCTGTAACACTCATATTTAACAAGACTCTTTTCCCTTTACTGTGATAACCAGGCAACCAAAATGATGCCACACAACCTTAAACATTAAAGACTGTAGAACAAGACAATTCTAAAGAGATACTTAACATAAAATCAGTGCTAAGTAGATGGGGAAACAGGGATGAGGAAGGAATGAAAAATAAAGCCCGCAAGATAGCACATCTTACTTACTTTTCTATCCACGCAAGCTGCCTCTCTTGGAATCAATTCTAGTTGCACCTAAACTAAATCTGATCAAAGTTGCTGTAATAATTTGTATACTTAAAGTATCAACTCATCAGTAAGAATGAAACACAGTCAGCTCATCAAATGCTTCTCATTATTACAGTTTTTCACAGCAGGAGCCTGCATCTCCCATCCCTGCAGACATCTGCTGCGCTCATCAGAAACCCAAAGAGAAAGTGGCAAGAAGACTCTCTTCTCAGGATTATTTCAGTTTGAGCACTTGTCGGTGCCACACACCCCATCTCCATTCTCCCCAGCTGTCACACATGAAGAAGTGCAAAAGTACTATGAAAAGAACCTACTGCAAAACCCACACACTGGCAAGGGATCTGGGGACCTACATAGCACTTGAACTTACATTTGCCTTCAGTCTGTGAAATAATTTAGCTTTCAAGTCTATGAGGCCTTTTAACATGTGAGCTTTCAGTGTCAGTCTTCCTGAATGCCAATACCTAGTTACCTGTTTTTGAACATTCAAAGCTGGGAGTATGGCCATTCCAATGTCTGCTACTTCCCAGCTTCCAAAATCCTGATCTTTATGACTGATTTACACTTCTCTGAATGATTTTTATCTCATATGAAGATTTTCATCTGAGGAACCTGCACTTATGCCCCCATTGTTTTGGACAATCACTTGCTGTTGCAATTTGACTATAACCAAACTGAAGAGGAAGAGCGTATATTAATAACCCATGAGTTTTCACATCTGCAGGAAAGCTCTAGACACCTCTGTTAAAAATATTTTTATAGTTTTTACTTCTTGTATAGCCACACTTCCTCGGATGCTGCATTCACAGATGTTCCAATAAGCAACCAAGGAAGCACAGTCCTGATGAAACCAGCAACAAATGAAGGACCCACCTGGGTGTCATTAACGGGACACTGTAAAAGCAAAAAGAGATGTCAAGTAGGTTTCCTCCTTTTTAATTCTTGCTCTTAGTTCTATTTCCCACTAACATTACTGAAGGAGAGGAGGAAGTAGAGGACATACTTATTAAAATTTGCAGCACACCAGTCTGGAGGGAACGCAATTACACCAGAGGACAAGATTATATGAGATTATTTCATCATTTGAAGACATGCTTTGAAATTCAACACGGCCAGAAGTATAGTTACTACAGGCACTCAGGAGCAACCAACTATACAAAGAGAGGTTGGGGAAAACTGTTCAGACTGTTAAGACTGTTCAGACATCAGCTCTTCAGAGGAAGATTTGGAGTGTAGCAGACTATAAGGGGAACATGCCTTGGTGAAGTCATACTGTTATGAAAGCTGAGCAAGCTGGGACTAATAAATACAGGAGCCCACATCACCTATAATGTAAGTAATTCTTCTGCTCTGCTCAGCTTTCTAAATCCTTGGATGAAGTATTATCTCCCACACCAAGTAGTTTAAGCAAATAAAAGAGGACCAAAGGAAGAGAGTACAAAAAATACGAAAGACATCTAGAAAATAGGACTTGTCAGGAGGCGTTACAGAAAATGGCATTTTTTTTTATCTAGTGAGGAGAATGCTATGAGCAGGGTGATAATGGACTGCTATGTACATAGAAACATGCTGCAAAAGTCAATAGAACGATCTGTTCTCCATAACCACAGCAGATAAGGAGTAATGGGCTGAAATTGAAGCAAGAATGACTCAGATCAAACATTATAAAATGACATATAATGATAACAAAGCACAGGAATAGATTTTATTCAGAGTTCTCCAAACACAGTGTAAATTAACAGCAGTGGTGCATCACTGAAGCACTGCTGATCATACCCAGGAGCAGGATAGGGCCTTGGCATTCTCGTGACATTCTCCCCCATCCCATTTTTTCCCAGTTTTCCATGAATCTCAAGCTGTACAAATGTAAGCACTAGGAGCTACAACAATATTATAACCATAAGAGCTACCACAAATCTCAGTGAAGTTTATATGCACTGAGTACCTCATTAATACCAGCCATTAAATCATGAATGGTTTGTGCTGCCTGGTCAATGTGATGGCAGGGAAGTGCCTTTTACCAAGGGCATGACTAAGCTGACACAGGATTAGCAGAAGAAGAGCAATTTCGGTCACATATCCCTCTCAGCCCCCAGCAGAGTCAACAGAGAGGAATACCCATGGTCAACACCTGCTTTGGGACAAAGGCTGTGTCAGGGGTGTGCTCTGTGCTGGCTGGGCAGGCACCCTCAGGGCTAGCTCAGGGCTTGGCTGGAATTGTGAGATGTCTTGTACAGGTAATACAGGATGATTTGTCTGTGTGCACTGGAACAGCCTGTGTACCCAGCCCCTCAGTCAGAAACCTATGCTGACACTTCCAGAAACTTCCTGATCAGTGCAGCCAGAGAAGATGCTGCACAACACTGGCACATGAGAGCTCAGACGGATTTTACATTTCTAAAAAGATTTTGGTTACAACCTTTACTACACAAGGGAGCAGAGCAACCCAACATGCTTCAGGGCTCTCACTGATGTTATTCCATACGGGATGTCAGCATATTTTTAGAGAAACTCTTCTTTGAAAGATGTACCATTAGCCCTGGATCCAGAGCCTTTTATATTTTTTTCAAGACACAACTTGGGAAGCTACCAGACAGGAACAGCTCATGTAATATCCCCACAGGAAGATCAGGCTTAGCTTCTTTCAAGTAAGAAAAGCAGAACCCTTCAGATTACATTTCAGGTTTGGGGTCTGCCCATTTGCACTGGGCTTTCTCCTGGTGGGGCATGGCCTCTCTGGAAAACATTACAAAGCCAGGGCAGTGCTGTCCCACAGCTCATGGGCCTTTTGCAGAGTACAGGAGTTGCTTTCTTACACCCCAGCATTCATTCCAGCCCCCTTGGGGCTGGGAGGGCGAGGAAGGCATACACAATTCCCCTACTGTGGAGCACAGAGATAATTTCTTCTAATTAGAGAACTCTAAATATTTGGAAGTCAGCATCCATTATTATTCTGGAAACTTCACACGGCAATACAAGATGGGTTGATTCTGGCAAAATCTCTTCATAGCAAAAGAGCATTATCAGGCAAGAACAGAGACATTTTTCTGGTTTTCAGTGCAGTAATGCCAACAGATACATTACAGTCAGACAACTCAGCTATCTCTAAGGGGGAAGAAAGGCAAATTTCTAAATATGAAAATTCCAAATGAATTGCATTCAGATATCCCCCTTCCTCTCATAGATGAGCCTGTGAGGATGATTTCTGATAAAAATGGCACAGAACATCAACTGAAAAATAACCATGAATTCATATACAGCTGTGTTTTTCTGATGTCAATACAACTTATGTGACTTCTCTTCCCTGAAATGGCTTTGGGGGGGAAGGAACAGAGAAAGGAGAAAAAAGAGAAAAGGGGAAAAAAATTGTCCTGGAATTGACTTTGGGAACAAATGCTATGTCAGCTGGAAGAAAGCCAAACTTGAGTTGAAATAGCACTTTGCTATATTCAACTCTACAGATTTTTCTGACTGGAGATGGTTCCACTCAAGGACATTGCCATAATAATTGGGAACATGCTGACATCTGCATCAGAGGCTCAGTCTAGTCAGAAGTTGAAGTATGAGAAAGAGGCAGTGAGATCACACTTAAGGATCTAGAAAGCTTACAGTCAGGACAGCATTTTGTGGAAGGTTGCCTGTTTAATTCCAGAATGTCTTCCTAAGCTTGCTGAAAATATTGGGAAACAGAAAGCTGATCCTTTACTCAAACACTTGTCTCAGAGCAAACCCAAGCTACCCTCTTCACTTGATTAAAATGTAGTTAATTCACAGGCTTTGCTCAGGCAGTACCACAGACTATATTTGTTGCTGGGACAGGACGATTCCTTCACCTGTTTGTCAGTTTTGCACAGGTCTAGTTATGGTTGAAAGATTAACTTTCAAATAGCAAAATTCCTATATGAGAGAAAACCAGAAGGCTTAACAAATAACAATTTGAGTCATGCTCTGTTCTTGCCATCAATTTGCAGTGTTGGGAGCAGCAGAAAGGGAAGATGCAAAACAGAGATGATGCACAGATTTGTGAGAAATTACTCATCAATCCAAACCCCAATATGCAGCAGGGCCAAGAGGAATTTAATTTCAAATGAAAAACTTCCAGTCACCAGCAATAAAATTGCTTCACAAGAAGTGACATTTCCAGTTGCAGACTGTGTTCTGCTTAGACACATAAAATCCATTGTATCCCTCTTCCCCTTGGCATGCAGTGCACACATGAATGGGAATTGCTGCTGCAGAAGCTCATTTGCTCTCAGGGTTGAAGGTGATCACATTCCTCCTAATTATGTAAGAAAATTCCATTGACATGGTGATTGTTGCGACAAGAACAAATGTGTCATGCATGGGAACAACAGTGCTTTGGGACTTCAGCAGATCACCCCACTCTGTTCAGAGGATGCTGGGACCTCTCTTTCTGACACTCAGTTCCAAATACATTAGGCACCAAACAGGCCCAGCTGCTATTTCTGCCTTGTTTCACTCACTGCATTGTGGCTTCCTTTCAGTTTGATTCCCTGCATCCATCAGTGATGAAGGAAAAGAGGTTACAGTATTTACTGCATGGTTGTTCTAGCTCTGTAGAGCTAGAACATGTAGATCTAGCTCTAGATCTACAGGATCCACATGCCCACCAGATTTTAATAAATAACTGGTTTTCTGTAACTCTTTGTTTTGAAATTATGAGTCACTTTTATTCATTCATAGGCCAGGAAGATAAGGGCTTGCTCTGCCATCACGTGTGTTGGTTTGCATGGCTTCAGGATAGAGTATTTGCTGAATTTGTTTGAACTTTCTTCTGGTTACCAGGCCTTCATCCAAAATGTTCTTCAAGTAGAAGAATTTTCTCTTTTCCTAATTCTGGCAACAACATAGCCACTCTCCTGCAGTGCCCACCAAACCAAAAGCTGTTGAAACTCAAGAAGAAAACAAAACTTTGATTCCAGCACATACCAAAAAAACAGGAAAGTGGGATGGAGAAAACAGTTTTCTTTAGGAATATACCCAGGAGTTTGCAACTGACCTCACCTGTGACTGCCTAAATCTAGAATTAGATCTTTGTCTTCCAGGACAAGCAGGCAGACAATGGGAGGCTCAGAGGAAAATAACAGTACAGTACAAGGAATGGGAATCTTCATTCATGTCATGGCTCTCCCTGGGATACCAAGGTAGGAGCTGCTTTGTCCTTTTCCTGACTTGGCTCACACAAATGGTCAGGCACTCGCCCTGGCCAGTGTCCAGCAACCTCCTCCTGATCTTCATTTTCCTCACTTGAAAGAGTTTGGCACCACATGAGTTTAAGTGCAGAGAGGGTTTGTAGGCAGCCATTCAGATGACCCTGAAGCAAGCAAAACCTGCCACGAACCTTTCCTCAGCAAAACTACATTTGCTCTTGCAATGTTACATTTTCTTTGCTGTCTCCATCAGGGGCTGATTTGACCTGACATATGACCTGCAATTCTCACCAAAACTGCCTTTTCTCTGTACTGTGTTTTCTTTTCAGGGTGACTGTTTGATCTCACCTTTACACAGGATTCTCCAAGGGCAGAGGGCAAAAGGGAGCTGCAGGAAGGATGGAGGAGAGAAAAGTCACACCAACATGTGGACAGCAATACAGATTGCAGCCCACAGCAGAACAGTCAGACCTTTCTCTTGCTGGTGGGCACATCTCACATTGCAGAAGATGAAAGTTGGTGTTGTTGAACTGTACATTAATCAGTGGCTAACGGGAGGAGCTGGAGTAGCCTGGCTCTGTCAGTGTGGAGCACAAGGAATTGCTCAAGGGTGCTGGTTTCTCCTGCCATGGGGATGTGCTCCATCAGAAGCCCCAGAAACAGGACCATGGCACAACAGACTTGGAAACTGCTGCAGTTAAAGCAAGGAAGGATGCAAAATGACAGGATGTAAAACCAGCACCATTCTCTTCCCAGAAAACCACAGAGCAAACTCAGAAGATGTTGAACAGGAAGGCACTCATGAATTCAGTACCAAAATTACATCATTTTGTTAAAACACCCTTCCTTCTCCCTGAAGGCTGCTGCTGTCTCACCAGCCGAGCAGGCGAGGACGCTGCACTCTCTGCACATCCTCTCAGCACTGAGGATGTAGCGCTGCACCACTTTAGGAGAAACACACTGCATTGCATGCCAGGTCTCAAATGGGCAGCCTTTTAGATTTAGGGCAAACCCAGCATTTTTGGTTTAAAACAACAGCACTTTGGGAGCTTCTCATTCATGGGTTTCCAAGAGCATGTGCCATTCCCTAAAAAGCTGAGCTGGCTATTGCTACAGAGGCAGCTCTGCACAGGCCATACTCCCACAATGTACTTCACATTTCTCTGCCCACTCAACACCCCCCTCTTACTCAGCCTGGAAGAGGGCAGGCACCAGATGCTCTCAATGCAGCTCTCTGTTTCCTAATGCAACTTTTCACAGCCAAAAATAAACCAGCACCAAACAACTCACTGGTTTGTAGGTACTGCACATCCTATCTGTTTCATCATCTAAAGCCGAGCTCCGTGCTGCAGAAATAGTTACACCTTGAAAGAGAAAGGTTCACTGGGTTAAGTGCAAAGGAAAATTAAAGAGGGCAGGGCCTCTCGTAAGGAAAGCACTCTGGCACGTCTCCTCCTCGGTGGCTTGGCCTCCTGAACAGAATACAAATGAAGAGCATCACTGACAGCCCAGTCTAACATCTCAGTCCCCTTCACAAGCCATCCATTCGGCTCAGGGCACAGAGACAGTGCAGGCATTGTCACAAATACACTGGGCACAAACAGACTGAGAGGGAGGCCCACAGACAAACATCACCCTATTGAGACTGAACACAGCCTTAAAAATATACTAACAGATACGGCTATTAACATGCCTGCACAGAACGGAATATGGGCAGAGCACTCAAAGTGCTTGTTCATTCCTCATCCTCCATTTCAAGCTAGAACGTCACCCTGTAATTAGCTGAAATAACCTCTATTCTGTTCAGCTTCGCCACTGATGAGAAGCTCACAAGAAGCATGAATCGTCAGGAAAGGTTTAAAAATACACTCAAATTTAACAGCAATGACAAGAGACATAAAGAATTTGCTTTTTTTTTTTTTGTCTTTTTTTTTTTTTAATCTTGCAAGGGCCGATTAGCAAGGATGTCACCAGTTTGGTTTTGCAAGCTAGTTCCTAAGAATTAAGTGGGAATAGACTCATCAGAAGTGGGAAGAGACTTTTCCAAAGCTTCAGTTCTAAGACAAAACAACCATGCCATTGCTAGGAAATATATGGGCATTACATTCTTAAACAAAAGTACATTGCAGAATCCAGCAATACTTAGCTTTAAAATAGATTAAGGACAAAAGACCTAACATCAAGGCAAAATAATTAGCATAGCAGAATTTCCGTAAGAAATAAGAAGTTGAGGATGTCATATATTTTTACTGACTGATCATCCTCACAAAAAAACATGGGTGGGAACTAACTGTGGGCAAATAAGGGAGCCTACATTTAAACAGCAGATTATTCATGAAGTTTCTTTTCCCCACCTCTATTACTCTGTGAACATCTGATTCACTGGGCCTTTTGTGTTTTTTCTTTAATTAAACATTTCAAGCCATTCACCACATCTGACTAATGAACCCTGTGTATCTCATTCTTGTTTTGTGTGCAGATGGGTTGTACACACAACTGTGAGCACTGTGGCTTATGATGCATAAAAAACAAATGTAGATTCAAAAAGTAAGGGAAAAAAAATCAAATCTGATGCAGTCTCAGAAGCTTGTGAGAAAAACACAGTCTGAGTGCTGGGGAAGCTCAGGCTGTCAGAACACCAGGAAAACCTCCAAGTCAGGTATGAAGATGTAAAAGATAAATACATTGGGATAACAAAATTATTATAGGCAAGAATTGTTCTTATAAAGAAAATGATGAACTGCGAAGGAACAGCAAACTGTTCTCAAGCCCAGTTCACGTTCTCTAGGTGCCACATTTACATAAACTGTAATGAGAAATGCAGGCTTAATTAAGCTTTTTATTTAAAGAAATAGCTGATAAAACATGGAAAAGAGAACCCCACATCTCCGGTATGTACTGCCCCTTCTTTTAGCTTTGCTTGCTCAAAAACACAGAGATTAATTTATTGGCTGGAACATAAAACCAATTAAATAAATAAACAGCTTGTCACTCTGGCTTCAGAGTGAATCTAGTGGAAAATTTTTTTTCCCAGGAAACCTATTTTGGGAAAGCAATAAACCACAGGGAAGGGCAAAGGCTAGAGAAAAGGCTAGAGGCATAAAAAACCCCACCTGGAGAAGCTGTGCTATTTCTGATGTTATTGAGGACTTTTTTGGGAAGGAGCCTGCAGGAGCTGTACGCTCCAGCCCTCCTACAAGAGCACCCCACAGTTCTCAGGTGCCTGGGCATCCCACTGCAGCTCCAGCCAAGCAACCACACTGCTGTTCCCATCCAGATATCCATGGTCTGTGCTGTTTATCTTCAAATAGAACCTTTTTTTTTTCCTCTATTACTTTGCTCCTGGTCTATATGACTACAGAAAGGCAGTGGATTCCTCTGCAAAAATACAGACCAATGAAGCTGTGCTTAGGCTTGACAGAATGAAATCACTGGTGAAGGGTTCAGTTCAAGGTGAACCATTACCACCACCCCTGTGAGGAGGTGAGGAGCAACTCGCTTTTGCTGCCAGCCCAGACTCCAAAGTAGAGAAAATTACTATACACAGCCCAGAAAATGTTTCCTTTGGCAGCAGTTATGAAAATGCCATTCATCCTGTACACAGCCTGTATGCTCCAGCATAATAAAGAGAGTGATTGAATGGTCTTTTAAGGAGTTTACTGGGTCACATTTCTCCTGGACTAAGGCCAACGCTCCCATTATTCCCTAGTGATGGGTGCACATTGCACAAATCCTTTACTGGTCTCAACCCTTGTTTCTTACCGATGCTGACAGTGCCTGAGAACAGAAATATGAACCCTGACATTACTTCTAGTGTAAAACATGCTTCCACAGGTTGTCCAGGGTAAATTAATAAGCCTGCCATCCTTGCTTTTTAGGTGTTCAGAGAAGTGGAGCCTGTGCACTTAAATCTGCGCCATCCAGCACACACCACTCTTCACAGGCTTGCAGGAGAATGAAAAGCAAACTAGAATACAGTGTGGGGTAGGAAAATGTGAGAGCTTGATTATGCAAGCCATTAAAGTTAATGGCACTAGCCATTTAAGGACAAATTATGCCAGGGACTATGGTTTTGCAGAGAAGTGTACTGACAGTAAATTGTATTTTCCAGCTAGACATTTGTGCAGCTTCCTAAGGCAGTCAGTCCTCCTCTCACCACAATCAAGGAGCTACATTTTCCAAAAAACACTTAATGCTGAGGGCAAGAGCCCATGCAGGGCGCTGCTGGGTCCTCTCCACAGATGAGCTCAATGCTTTGAGACAATCACCTGCTGCATTCAAGGGTTCTCCTGAAAACCAGCAAAACACAGAGACATCAGCAGTTGCACAATCACTGTCTGAGGCTCGCTAGGTCAACAGAAATTGCTAGTAAGCAATTCATCTTTTGCAAAATGAAGCAATTTCTTACAAAAGAAGGCAAACCAGAATAACTTATTTTTTCCTTCTCCTTAGCAGTACTATTGGGTTTCTCACCTGTTTAATCTATAGTAGAGAAGTTCTTTTCTACTATTATTTTAATGATTCAAATATTATTTTAAGAATAGTTTTATATTTTATTGCTTTGGCTAGTTTTTAAGCAAATCTCGTAAGATCCACATTTCAACAAGCATTTCCATAAACTGAGGGAAATAAAACTGTAGAGCATTCTCAGTGTCCTTTGCACACTGGGAATCAGCAGCAGTCATGCATCCAGAGAAGAGTAGGAGCAAAGAAATGACCATAAAGCCCAGCCTCTGATTCATCCAGAGAAAACCAGTCCTCCCCTGCACAGCATCCCAGCTGCCTCACTCTGGGCACTGTGGGCAGAGAAGAAATTGTAACACGGCTCCTTCAGGAGCTCTTTGCTGCACACTTGGTTTGGTGACTCTGCAAGGCAGAGTGGCTTCACCAGTCCAGGTCTGAACACACAAGACCCCAGGTGGGCCAGAGAGCTGTCCTTGCATAAGCAGAAAACACCCATGGAAAATAAAAACTCTACAGGACACAAAAGAAAGGTACAGAGGAATACCCGCAAAGCCTGGCAAAGAGTTTCACTCCTCACTCCCATTAGACTAATGGGCACAAGAACAAGGAGGTATTCTTTATGCTGCCCAGATCTGGATAATTCTGCCCAGAAGGTCCATCTGTGGCAATTTTAAATCATTTCAGATGTAAAAGCAAAGATGGGAAAGCAAGGCGGGGGAAATAGCAGAAAAAGAAAAAGGGAAAGAGCCTTTGAATCTCTCCTATTAATAATGTTAAAAAGTCCAAATAGCTTCATTTCAGACTCAAGACCTAATTTACTGAGTAATAATAGCACTGTCACTGTACTTATCACAAAGAGCCATTTTGTCCCAGTGAAATGTGCCCTTGGAGGCATTACTGAAAGCCTGCAGGACAGGAGGCTCACTTTCTTGTCTGGAAGAAACTTTCAGCCTGTGACTGAGGTAGCTATGCACAAACTTGGCAAAATTATGTGCCCTCTTTTGCTGGTGCTCTTGCAGGGGCTGTAAATCAGCAGTGCACATTAACACCTCACCGAATGCCAGAGAGGCAAACAAGCAGGATTTTGCTTTTGCAAGATGCCATGAGCTGCTGAGAGCAGCAAAGCAAGAGCATTCTGACAGTGGTGATGGCATCTTTGGAGGGCAGCGAGGTGCCCAGCTCCCACTGTGATGGTCAGTGGAAGAGGAGGCTCTCCTCAGCATCCTTCTGCAAAAGCCTCTTGGCTCAGGCAGCTTCAGAAGCAGAAATCCTCCTTTCTGGTCTCCTGCACGAGCAAGGAGCAACTCTGAGCCAGAGATCCCTCCCAAAAGCACTCCAGAACTGGGAGAGCTCAGCTCCAAAACATCCTTCCAAAGAGATTTAAAACCAGACATTTGTCCAGGCAAGAGGCAATATGACAGATGCTTCATGGTTTTTCTCATTGCTCCAAGTTACATTTTTGAGCCTCCCATAAGCTTTCCCTGCTGGGATCTCCACTGAAAACTTGGCTGTGAAGAGGCTGCAGCTGCGTGGGACTGCACTGATGCCTGGCAAAACCCCCAACTCCAGGGCAAGGATGCAGAAACCAGAAGGAAATGTAGACATTGCACTACAGGCACTTGTGATGTGCCATTTCTCTGCTTCACACTGCAGCAGTTGGGCTTTCTGGTGCTCCCAAAGACCCACCAAACCCTGCCAATACTCTCCTTTTCTGCTTGTCCTTGGTACAACCCAACAGTATTTCTGCAGTGCCATCAGGAGTTGTTCCCAGAAGAAAATCCAAGCCAATTCTGACATGTTCCCCACAAAAGAGGTACTTTTAACCACACTGGGTATGCTACAGACAACATTTATATTTGCACATGTTTAAACGAGCAGAGTGCAGTTTCCAGTACATGCAGATCAAGCTGTGGTAAAAGTCTAAGCTTGTGACACTTGTAGGAAGGAAGGCTGGACTGATAAGTGGTGACTCAGACAAGCTGGCACTGAGGACCAAGATGACAGAACATTTAATTAACAAGTTAACTTTCTACTCTCTTAAATAATCATTACAGTCTTGCAAACATCCAAGAATACAGCATTCAATTTCTACCTACAAGGCTGCCCCTGACATTTTTCCAAGCCTTACTTCCCTGTTTCCATTAAAAACAAGTTTACCTACTGCATCATCAGACGTTCTGCTGACAACAACATTCTGCTCTGAGCACTTCTTTGTAGCTGCAGGACGTATTAGCCAATTCCTCTGAGTCACTTCTAGCAGAGTCTCACTCTATCAGCAGCACCGATTTGTGTGAGTGTCTGTTTGCTTGGCTGCGCTCCAACCACACCAGCTTTTCTGACTAAATCTCCTGGTCCCTCTCTGAGCAAACAGGAGTCAGGAGGCTTGCAGAAAGTCTTCCTATTGGGAGGGGGACTCAGCAAAAAGGTTTCCTGAGACCTTTTTCTGAACTGACTTGGAAGAAGGAAAGGAAAATGGACAGGAAAAGGACAGAAATATGTATGTCACCATAAGGGTCTTAAAACCTTTGTCCCTTTATGAAAATCTCAACCTTCCAAATCTGGGTAGTATGTGGACTGACTGTTGTAGTATATTTCCAGAAAACACACAACTAAAAGAAGTGGCTAACGCTACAAAAAGGCATTTTTATGTGCTGACCTGATCCCCTAAGACACTGGATCAAAAATCTGCCCAGACAATTTGGACTCCTGTTCTGCTTTTTGGTCACTGTCTTTTCCCCACTCCTGCACAAAGCCCTTGGTTCCCATGCTGAAAAGACATTCACCATTAGCAAATGGTAAGGCTTTTGGAAGAGATTTGGCTCCTGTTTCCCAAGATAAGCCATTTGCAAGGTCAGGCAGGCCCAAGCACCCCTTTTCCTCTTTAAGCATCTGCTCTCACATCAGCCACTCCTCAAACACAACAATTTCTACAGCAAATTTCTCCAGCAGACACCATTTGGGTAAAATAATGAGTGTCAGTGTTTAACAACCAGATGGGAGCCTCAGCTTTATTCAGATATTCAGACAGGTCCCTTGGGCTGGGACCCTTCTGCAACCCTTGCAAGAGCAAGTCACCTATTACTTACTCAGGGACTGGTAGCAGGCATTTAATTGTAATTAACAGTTTGCTGAAGGAAAGGCAGCGGTAGCAGGGCCAGGACACAAAGAAAAGAGATGCTTTCCCTCCTTCCTGGACCAGGGAACAAGAAGCAGAAATTTCCAGTGATTTAAAAGAGCAAACAGCGGCCGGTCGAAATACCTCGGAGAGCCCTGTTGTGATGGGGAAAAGGTGTCTCGGCCAGGAAAAGCAACCTTAGAAGGAGTAACTTCCCAGCAGCCAGTGCCAATTCCAAAAGCCCTGATGTGCACACAGTAGGGAAATTAGGAAGCACTCCCGTCTCTCCTCCGTTTTCCCCAGGGCACTCTTTCCATCCTCCGCGTCTCAGCGCCCTGCGAACGCTTCCTCCCCGGAGCCACGGGCCTGCTCACCGCATTACCATCAGCAGGAAAATCTGGGTTGTTTATTGTCCCTCTCGGGGAGGGCGATCCCGTATTAGGAGGATTAAGGTCAGCCTGCGAGCGCGTGACGGGATAATGCAGAGCACAGATCCTGCCCCGCGATGCCGGGACGGACCCAGCATCTCTTCTGCCAGCAGCACACCCGTGCCCACCTCCCCCCGGAGCCCTGGGCTGGGATGCTCGGCCACACAGCACATGCCCACGGGGTCTGAGTGACCTCCACCGGGTGCTGGGCTTTGCTGCTCGTACCCCCCGTCCTCAGTCCTTTCCCACCACCACTCAGTATTTCCATCAAAATATACCAGCGCTGCTTTGGCATCCCCGCCATCTCCCCGGCACCCTGCAATATGCTCCCCTGTACCTTCTGAACAGCTTGTAAGCCCAGATATTGTGTAAAATGTTAAACAAATTACACTGGAAAAGTTATGAATTATTCCAGTGAAGTGTGTCGGGGCGGGGGGGGGATATTATATTTATTTTCTGAGAACAGCAGCTGTTATTTGTGTCCTAAAGGAACAAGCAACCCTTCTGCACATTTTGGGAAAGCAGAATCGTGACTTTTAGATCCAATCGTTCACCTCAAGAAACTAAAGGAAATTTAATTTCATGCTGAATAAGGTAGCTAAACATAGACTATATGTTAAAGCAGAGCAGCACCCACAGAAAAAACCCCAAACACAAAACCCCCCAAACCAAAGACTTATTTCTTGTCCAGAATATCACTTTACTGCTGACTCAGGGCAGAAACATCAAGCTATTCTTAACCAGCCTGGTCACAGTCATTTTCTTCAATAGCAAAGCAGAATTTAAGTTTCTGGATGCTCAGAAACTGCAGCTCACAGCATTTCTAGTATTTTGCAAGCAAAGCCACAGGATCCCCCTTGCACAGTGTCCTGACAAGAGGCCTGACAGTGCAAGAGCTGCCTGACATGCAAACCATGCAGGCTGTAGGCAGCCAACACGGTGTCCAGGTATTCACAGTGTGAATCCCCTCTATGCTTGTGGTTGCTTTATTTCTTTGATAATTGATGGTCCCCACCCTACTTAGATTAACCTCTCCATCATCCCTTCCTCCACTGCCTCCACTCACAGGGAGACCCCAGCCTCCAGCTCTCCTGCACTCAGGGGATGCAGTGCTGATTTTTAGCAACCATTCTCTCTCTCCCACTCTTGTTTCACAGATGAGCAGCAGCTTTGAATGCTTGTCTTCCCTTCAGACACTTAATTACTTGATGTATTGAGAAACTACCTCTTAAAATTACTATGCAGCTCTGTATCACTAGATCTCCATCTCCCAGCATCAAAACCCGTCATGCACAATCAAGCCAAAGGAATCTTTATTTGTGGCATCACAAGGAAAGAAGAACCCTATGAATTGAGAAAACTGCTCATATTGCAGCAAGTTCAGAATGGTTGATACTTTTTGTCTCAGCCTTTCTTCATTAGAGCTAAACCCACTTTTTCCAGACCTGTCTGATACCGATTTTCCACTATACCTCAATTGAGGAAATCACTCAATCTGCTCTTTCTCAAAATCCCAGCTTTATCACAGGTTCTGTACCTAGCAGCAAGAAAATAACCCTTAGTGTGGTTTTGAAATCAGTGCAAATACAGTTAATATTTAAGCAAGAAAACTTCATTAAGTAAATCTTTATGTCTAGAAATCCAACCTGTTGTGATTCTCCTTTTCCAATCCCCCTCCCTACCTCCCCTCTAAGCTAGCAAAGCCAGCCAGAATGATCAGAATGATGGTGCACAACAGCTGGTGTTTGGTGCACAAAATAGCCCCTCCACTCCCAAACCACTCCCATTCCTGAGGGCTGAGATAAGATTCTGGGTATGTCAGGTATCTGCTTAGCACCAATCTCAAGGTCAAAGCTTCTTTTAAGATCCACTTCCTGCAGAAAATGAGGAGTTCACTCTACCAAAGGTAACTCGAAATCCAATCATCTTCACTACACAGAGAAATACAGGGGTGTCAAGTGAGAAAAAGGAATGGAGCCCCCTTGGAGAGAATCACAGCGACCGCTGAAATATTAATGAAGCTCTTTATTTGAGAGAGTCTAAAAAGGACTTTGAATAATGCATTGCAAGCAACAGTACATCAGCACTGGCTTTTTTATCCGAGAGGCAGCTGGCATTTTAAAAATAGACAAGTTTCAACTTGATGGGGGTAGCTCACCAGCAGAGGAAATTATCCAGAAATGCACCATCATTTAAGAGAACAAAGCAGACAAACAAGCAGAGCACAAAGAAAGTTCATTAGTACAAATGCTCTGAAGCAGTCCTCTTCTCTAAGCACAGACTGCCCACCATAAACTCAACTTCACTATTGTTGGGTGTCTCAACATATTCTGTCCCTTAATGTCACAACAAAAGTCTCTTTAAAGCTGCTCTGCAATAGGCATGGTCTGTCAAAGATCTAATGATTTGCACTTGTAAACAAAAGAGATGCTCTGTCCCACCCAGGCAGCTCATGAATTTCTGAAATTTATATTTAAAAACAGGATTATTAGTGATACTGGCTTTTTAATTCAATAGAAGAAATAGAAGTGGGAGAAAATAGAATTTTGATGGGAATGCAAAGTAAGACCCTTGAAGCTTTCTCTCCTGCACATCTGACTGGGCATGTGGAACCCCTTGCCTTTAGGATTGCAGTCCCACTGCACAAACACCTTCAGCACATGGAACAGACACATGGGGTGCAGCCAGTGAAGTGCTTGGCTGGCTGGGGGGGTTCAGTGCTCACACTCATTAACAAAAACGTGACTGATGGACAAACAGGTTGCTGTAGCTGGCTTTGTGACAAGTCCCTCAGAAGGTGATGTAAGTTCTTCCAGCCAGAGATGTTTCCTAAGTATCCTTGATATGTACTCCCTTTTCCTGCACAAAAAGCTTTAAAGTCACAGCTTTACAGTCACACAGGCATATCCAAAGGTGTGGGGCTGGATTCAAGGCACAGGCACCCTTGTAGTGATCATGTTCATGGCCAATGCCATTGGCACCACTGATTTGTAGGTGAAAACAACTGTGAGTCTTGATGCTACCAAGAGGAACAACATGACAAAGCTGTTTGGGAAAGGGACTGATAGAAGTTTTGTATCCACACAACTGGAAATTTCCCTCCTTGCCCTCAGTGCCATGCTGCCTCCCCTCCCACCAGCCCCTCTGGTTCTGCTGCAGAAATTAACCCACAGGTAAAGGGGTTTTATGCCATGATAGCAAAATGTTGAAAATAAGCACAGGGATGTCTTCCCCTACCCATTTCCTGGTGTTCTTCTATTCCAACACAACTCTGAGATGCACAGATCTCACAAACACCATTTCTGCTCCTAGACCACTTCCCCCTTTGCCTCCCCCCATCAATGAGTGAGGTCAGAGAGGCAGCAGCTCCTCACCCTGAGGAACAGGGAGCCAAAGGGGAGCAGAGAGGGGCATGAATAGGCCCCACAGTGAAGCACCAAACCCAGTAATACAGAAGTGAAATGCCCTAGAAAGCAAGTGAACAGGGCCATAAAACAGAATGCCCTGCCAGCCTTATCTCCTCTTTCACCTTCCTGATTTATTCTGATTTATTATTAGCCACTTACTTATTTTACTGGCCAAAAATTGACTGGTTGGTTGCCTCAATTATCTGTTTCCCTTTCCCTTCTCCATTAACTTCTGCCTTCCTTCTCCATACATCCCCATTTATTCTGCCTGTTAGCCCACCCTTTCTGCTTTGGCATCTTTGCCCACACTCCCAGCAGGTGAAGCCACCTGTAGGAAGAAAAGCCCAAAGGAAAGACAGGAGGAATTCCTACCCCAAAGGCACTACATGTTACTATGGCCTTAGAGAAACTCTGAAAATGGCAAAAATCCCCAATGTAGCCTTGCTCCCACCCTGCACTGGGGGAAGGCAAAGGGCTGCTGTCCCACCAGAGGCACCTGGCACGCTGAAACCAGCAGCATTCCCTGCCTGCTGCTGGAGGATAACACAGGAGCACATCAGGCATCCCTGGGCTCGACGTGCTTGTTTGCAAAATGAGCTTTGCCTTGCCTGGGCACAGGGAGAGACACTTGGACACCACTAACACCACAATGTGAGCTACCCCACAGGCAGCCTGCCCACACCACCACCTCTGGGAAATACCTGGGTGGTGCTGCCAATAATCACACACAGGGCGAGTGAGAGCTCATCTATGCACAGGGGGACTGTGCTGTCCGGGGGGTTTGTTGTGAACACAGGAGAGGCACCAGCATGCACAGAGATGTCAGGAGTACAGCCCAGTTTGCTGTCCTGACATCTCTGTGCATGCAGGTGCCTCATCTGATTCCATTCCCCCTTTGTCAGCACACAATGCACCAAGGTGCATGCTTTTGCACCTCACTTCACACTTTTATTTTCCATTTTTTCACCTCTCTTCACTCCTTCCCCTCCCCTTTTTAAATGCAATACAGTTTTGTTGTTTTTTTTTTCCCCTTCTTTTCCATGCACACTGCTGAATGTATGAAAAAATCAAAGCAGCACACCTGAAGGGCAGAGCAGGAGGCTGTGCAGGGTGTGCAGGGTGTGCAGTGCTGCCCAGGGCTCAGGTGCTGATGAGGACAGGGCACTCAGCCACATGGAGCACACACAGTAAATAACTGCAGCCTCCTTGGGAGAGCATTATAAATCCCAGCTACAGCTGGCACAGGATGGATTTAGTGTGGTTGTGCTACTCAGGTAGTATAAACCCTACATGCCCCAAAGCTGGATCCCCTGGCACTGCAGTAAAGCTGCCCCCTCTCCTGTTTTAGCAGCTCCCACGAGGCAGATGCCCCCCAAAACATAACTCTCCCAAAATGATAAGCAAGGACAAAGGAAGTCCAAGGAAAACAGCCTGCAAATGAGGGCTTGGATCCCCAGACTGTACCACAGCCTAAAAGTCACAGAATCTGGACTTCTGACAAGTTGGTAGAGTTTCAAATAGAGGGAGCCCTCAAAGGGGAAAGCAAGTTTTTCTAAACCAATCCAAAATCATGTGGTAAATCTTTAAACTGGGGGGTGGACGGGGGGAATAACACAAAGAGAGAGGAATGATTTAATCAGTTTTTAAAAGACAGGAAAAGGGGAAGTGCAAGAGCGCACGGTGTTTAGGATGAGGCATTCCCTGGGGAGAAGGTCATAAAGTCAGAGGGAACCCTCTGCTTCACCAAAGAAGTATTAAAAATGGGATAACTGTTTCTGCTAGAAGGATCAGAGGCAGAGTGAACTCTGAACTTTGGGATCACATCCAGGATGTTCAATATTAGTCCTGTTGTCAGTATTTGGTTTAGATATAGACACAAATACCATTTTATCATTAAGTGTTTCAAGACAAACTGTTCACCATTTGTTTTCTACTCCTACAGCTGGGAGCCTCAACAGTGCAATCCAGGTGTGCAGGAATGTCAGGAGCAAAGACATAAAAAACTTCAGTAGTGGGATATTTGTGAGCAACTATGTCCCTTCATGAAGAGAGCTCCAAAACAAACAGTGCTAGAGTTTTTCTTTGTTCAAATACCTATATCATCAGATTGTTACCTAAATTCTTCCAACTTTTCCATATGAATCATCTTTCATGTATTGTTTTCTGTAACAGAAGGCATAGTAAAATCTTCTGTCTCTACAGGCCTCTTCACCTTCTCTGACCAGTTTGAAATATGTAATGTGAAAATCCACATCTTCCTACAACAGGAACCAAGTAAAAACACATTTTACAGTCATTCTGTGGCTTTCTTGCCAGTTTCAAAATCAGGTAAAAAAATCATGGTTCACTGTAACAGTGAGGTAGTGAACTGCTTTTTACTTCAGCAGTGCCTGCCAAACCCATACCAAAGGAACCTGCCAATTTCTATCTGTCTGCAAGACTGATTTATGAGGTCAAAGTATTATGATAAAGATCTTTTTGCCTGTTGACTTGTGATATACACACAGATCTTTGAAAAAGAGAGAAAGGTTCCACATTTAAATTCTGGTGTGAAGTTTTGGGAGGAAGGTGGCAGTTAACTTTTAGAATCTGTGTAAGTTCTACAGACCTTACATCATTTCTTAGGTAACTTGGCATGTCCATCAAGAAGAAATTTTATATATAGCAGCCTGTATGAGCAGCAGCCAAACTGCTATGCAATAGGTATAGTCTTGTCCATGGAATAATAGCAGAAGCAACTTCCTCCCCATCTAGCTCCTGATCTCCCCTCTGGAACAAGAGGGGAAAGAGCAGGTTCCTGCTGCTATAGAGACACCTGGCCTGGAGCAAAGCCATTTGTTAGTGGTTTTCCACCCCCTCCTTTCTCATCAAGCCACTAACAAATTAATGAGCTATTTCTCAAGAGCAGAGCTTAAGGAGGGAAGTGCAAGGGAGAGTTACCATTAAATACTTTGATCCCTTCAGCAGCTTAGGTACAAAAGCAGGTGCTCCCTCCTTTGCTGCTCTCCAGAAGGAATGCCATGGGACTCCATTCCAGAGCTAACAGGAACAGGAGAACCAGAGAATACCCAGCTACCAGCTCCATCGAGGGTAAATGCATTTGACTGTTCTGCACAGCCATGTATTCCATATCTCCTGGAGAAAGTAGGGATAAACTTGTTTTGACCCTTGAATGACGAGCAATGTGTTTCTAGTCCTGTCTCCACACACAAGGTTGTTGGTGAAAAAGCTTTTAAGTGAATACAGAATCTGGCTTTACCCTAGACCCAAGCAAGTCTGTATTCATGGGCCAGGGGGACAGGAGGAATTTTCAGAGCTTTACTTGGTTTCCTCTTCTCTCCTAGGGCATTTTAGAAGCATTCCTCATGGATTTTTTCCTGACACATTGCCAACATTTTCTGCTTATGCTCAAAGGACACCCATTGAGACAGCAGGAGCCACAGTGATGTAGCACTAGGAAAGTGCAAAATTCATAAGGCAAGTTTTGAGATAAATCCTTCCAGGCCAGGCTTGGCTTGCTCAGCTGCCCAAGGATAAGGGCATATCCTGACAGGACTGCCTTAGGTTATCTTCCACATCATTCTCTGGGCAGCTGTAATGTGTTTGATCTACTACAGGTTATTATCCTACTGGTGAGAATAGAAGTCAGAGGGTGGTGAGGCACTGGAAGAATTTGCACAGAGAAACTCTGGCTGCCCCAGTCCTGGAAGAGTTCAAGGCCAGGCTGGGTGGAGTTTTGAGCAACCTGATCTAGCAGGTGGCATCCCTGCCCTTGGTGGAGGATTGGAATCAGAGGATCTTTCAGGTTCCTTCCACCCCAAACCATCCTGTGATTCTAGGATTGCATCATCCCAGGACTGCCACAAGCTCTAGCTGCTTATACAAAGCAAGGACTGCTTAGCCTCTGTCTATGCAAGTGAAGGAAAAGGATTTAAATGTCAGAACCAAATGAAACTGAAAGCTTCTAACAACAACAAAAACAAAACACAAAACAAAAACAAACAAACAAAAAAAAGTAAAAACCAAAAAAAAAACAAAAAAAACCCCACCCTACAAAGTAATGAATTTCCCATGACTGTCTGATAGTGAATTTTTCAGTAAGAAGTTTCTTACATTTTTATTCATGATGTGTCTTAGTGTCAAGAGAAGACAGGTACCAGTATATGAGTCCTCTGAAGGGCCTCATGTGCCAAATTTTAATCATGTGCCCATGTCTAGGATCTCTTGGCATTTTCCATATGGCACCTGGACAAACAGCCAATATAAATACCGTACACAAAGCAAAGGTGGCTGTGGCTATGCCTTGGCCACCTTAGCAGAATCAAAGTTTGGCCTCCACAGACTGTGTTTAAGGTCACAGCTTTCTTCATTCATGCTTTTCCCCTGCCCCCTTGGAGATGTGCCCACTGCTACAGATGAAAACCAGGTGGAAGCACAAGGGATGCTGCCAGCCCAGTGTTAGGAAGAACCTTTCCCAGAACATGAGCTCTGCAAGGCAGTCACTTCTTACACATCCCCTTCTTCTCTTTGGCCTTTTGCCTGTCAAGGTACCCAAGTGTTTTAGTGCCAGAGCAAGCTAGAGGGGGAAGTACTGGTCCAACTATTGATGATTAATTCTGGTTTTCTTCCTTCAGTTTTGCATTAGTTACTCCATTTTCAGGCCATCCTGTGGCAGAGGACACATGGAAGGAAGACTACATCATGGACCTGGCTGCTCTCTTCTGTGTATTTTCTCACACAGTACTATTGATTACAGGATAAGCAAAAACAAAACCAAAAACAAACAAAAAAAAAACAACCAAAAAAAAACCAACCCAAAAACCCTAGCAAGCACAGTGATTTTATCCAAGAAGAGAAATAATTTCAATATTATTGATCTAGCCCAACATGAACTTGATTTTCACATATGCCAAGACTTGGAATAGAGAATACCAAAAATCAGATCTCCACGATTCCAGTGCCAGCTGTGCTTCCTGCTGGGAAGCATTCATGATGCAATCCAAAACACATATGTAGATAACACTGGCTGCTACCCCTGTGATCCTTCCTGTCCTCGCTAGCTTGGGCCATCTGTTACTGCTTAGCAGGCAGCCCCACCAGACACTTGATTGGTACGACTTGCATGAAAAGTATGAAATAAACTGCCAGGAAAAATGGCATTAAGAAGTCTTTCCTAAGCAATTTACCATTTGAAAAGTGTAATTTAAACTGCACCACATAAGGTGATAAAAGAAAACAAAGCATGAACTAAACCACAGAGCAATCTCTGTCCCTACATGATACCCACTCACGGGGAAGGAGAAGTGGGAAACAGAAATCATGCTGTGGCTAACCTGAAAATTCTCTCTGCCTAAAAGCAGCATGGTCCAGGAATGCCAGAGAAATTAATTACCTTCTGCTGAGTCCCTGCTGAGCCCTTTGCCCTCTTGTTCACCAAGCCATAGGAGAGGATAAGAACAAAACAGTGACTGCTCTAAGCTGTTCTGCCGTGCTCTCAGCCTGACCAGCTGGGCAATGGCCTTTACAAGGGATTTTAGATAGAGCTGCACACGGCCATCAGAAGAGAACCAGCCTGTCATTCACCCACTCAGAGTCAAGATGCACACTAGGATGAATGATCAGATCTTTCCATGAGCTGTCACCGCCTACACCCACCAAACACCAAAATACACCTTAATCCAGGCTAGTGAAAAGCCTTAATTTAACTCTGACACAAAACCAAGAGCACTGGCATTAATTTCTTCCAGAAGGGTCTCGCTGGGGTGTGGGAGAAAGCACAAGCTACAGAATAGGCTCTCAGCATGAACAAACTCCCTTCTACTTGAAGAAATCCCCAAATTAAAAGTTTCCTCCGAGCAGTAAGTTACCTGATATCCTTTTCCTTATAACATGTTCTAGCCTTAAAGGACAGCTTGGGAAGCCCCCACTGTCCTTCCCAGCACAGCCTCTGCCCCAGTAGGTGCTAGTGCTCTCTTCCTGTGCTAAAGCAGAGTCCTGAGAGCTGCATCCCCACACAAAGTGTTCTTTTTAGCTGCCTGATGACAATTTTTCAAATAAAACTGCTAATAATTCTTTGCAGCTGTCATAATATCTACTGCATGAGTGAACTAGAGAGAAACCCTTCTGGAGTAAGGAGTCAGTCCAGTTCCTAGAAGCACTTGACAATCCTGCTCACAAAACCTGGCAGAATACATGAATGACAAAATTCTGCATACTGGTCTTTAACCAGAACTCCTCATTAACAAAATCTTCCTCTGTGTCTTCATGTCTGCAGCAGGGTAAAAGTAAGCAAACCACCTGGAGGTCACCACTTAAACCTGATCCTGCTTGCCACACTTGGAACATACCCTGGAGATAACAGATCACTGGCACTCAGCACAAAGGGTGAGGACATTCTTAATCAGGTACACCAAGTCTCCTCTCCATGGGGAAGTGTGTCAACATGCTTGTGCCCCAGTCAAATGATCTTCCAAAATAAAGGTGGATATCCATCTACAGAAATGTGAAGCTCTTTTCCTGAAGAAATACTATCCTCCCCCATGCCCTGCATGACAGGAATTTTTTCCCCCCAAAAAAGGGCTTGCCTGATCTGTGAAGTCAGGAAAGTTGAGTGGATCATTCCCAGCTGTGGAAGCCCACTCACCCTGGGGCTTGCTCTTATGCACCAGCAGCTCTGTTCCCTCTCCCAAGATATCTGAAAGGATTTTTCAGAGCATTGTCTGTGCAGCTTCAGAATAAAGAAGCATTGTGGTGTATCAATTTCATAGCTCAGGTACAGCCAGCTGCTCCATCATAATCTGTCTTCACAAGCAGGATTCATTGGACTCAGAAGCATTCCCATACTCTACAAGCAATATACAAGTAACCTGAATTTTTATTTCAGCTTGCTACTCCTGCAACTGAAGTAAGATTTCAAAGTGAATGCTGCAACATAATAATTATTACAGTTAGGGACTTAAAATAACTAACTCACAGCTGTGCCACATCTTAGACATACTGCCTGACTTGCATCAGTGGCTCTGTCTTATCCAATGGACATGACAACTATTATTTTTTAAGGACTACCACTGGTAAATAAATCCAAAGGTTTAGTGTTACCATAAGTAATTACACAGTGCTTCTTAAGAACAGACAAAATGTAACATACAGCTACTGATGTTGTAAAAGAATCCCATCTTATCAATATACTGGGTGCAGCCAGGGTCCATTTTTTTCTGAATTTAATTCAAACAACATGCACTCTGCCATGCCCTCTGATGCCAGCCATAATACTCAGCATTTATTCATCCACCAGCTGACTCAGTCATCTCGCACTACACCATCTCATCAACACAGAGATAAGTCTTTTGCTCTTGTGTTCTTTTAGTTAAGGCTTTGTTTTTATAGAAGCTGCAAAATTTTAAACACAATTTTACCTCTTTTAGGGTTCATCTAAGCTTCAGTGGGACCACCACACCAGAGGATCACATATCTTCTTGTAAAATGATGTTGTGCTGTAAAATCACGGGGTAACCAAAGCAAGTCTAGAGACCAGAGGCAGAATTTAACTTGACAGAGAAAGAGGAAGAAAGTTTATTCTGTTGAGATATCCAGCACACAAATGAATGATAAACCCTCCCAACCACATGTCTATGGGAATTCAGTGGAATCCAAGCCAGAGTAAGTGTCTGTTTCACAGAACATGAGTATTAAGCACAGGTGAGTTTCAAAAACCACTGCCTGACTGCATAAGACAGTTTGGTCATGTTTGTTTCCCACTGAATTTAAGCAGAGCAAGATGATGTTGTAAGACATTTTACAACTTTCATATGGACCAAGCTGAGTCCACCCACATGTGCCATCAACCAGAGCTGGTGTGATTCTTCTTGAAATGTCTTTTTATTTCATATTGTTTTGCTTACCAGTATTGTACTAACATATGATGGAGAGCAAATATGTTTTCAAAAGGGAAATTGCAGTGAGCCCAGACTTGGGCTTGGGGCACAGCTGATAAGCTGGTTAATGGCACTAGAAGAAAAACTGGGTAATTGTCTGCTCCTCACTGATGAGATTGCTCTTACTCTTACTTACATCATTAATAACTTGATTGATCGCTCAAGAGCCAAGACTTAGCATGAAATTCTTCTCTATATCCTTCAGATTTAGAGGTCTGCAATCTTAAATATTTTTCATATTCAATAGTGCTGGAAAAAATAGGAATTAATTTTGGTCTAACACCTGGTATGACACTGGAAATTAAGTGAAATTAAGAGAAGAAATCAACTAAATGGTTGTGGTTCAGTTATATTCTTTATCATTTGGGGATTGCATTGCTCTAGGGAACAACCAAGCTCCTTGCTTTAATACTGGATATTCTTCATGGCACAGGGATTAATCCTGTCTGGTCCCCCAGCAATCTGAGGTCAGTGAGCAGAAGGGAAGGGAACACATTAAATCTGATACTTCTGTTAAAAAATAGCTATGGTGCAGCACACTCAGGTTTCTGTACAACAGGGACCAGGTTTGTTTTGTGTTAAAGAGTATTACATGCATATCATGCCAGCTCAGAATGCCTCACAGAAACTGAGGCAACTTTTCCATATCATTCTGATCAATTCCATGGGCTGAAAATTCTCTCTGCCACAGACATACCTATTTTGAGTACAACCATTTTGTCACAAAGCAGCTAGCTGTTGCTGTTGCTTACAAAACACAAATGTCCTGGGAGTGGGAGGTTTTATTTTTGTTGCTGGTTTCGGTTGAAAATTACACAAGAGCTGCATGAAATACTGTTTATTACCACACTGGCTGGTCCAGCACATCTCCTGCAGTTTGTAATTTCACCGGCTGGGGAGCACAGAGGGAGAGCTCACCCCACAGCTGCCTGGCAGTGCTCTCCTGCTGGCCAGGAGGCTGCTGGCTGTCCCCTGGCTGTGGCAGGGACCACCTTGCATGGGACAAGGACCAACAGCCCTGCCCTGCACGTCTCTCTGGTGAGAATGCCACTAAACACAGCTGAGGGTGGGTGAAGTCAGTGCTGAGCAGGGCACAGAGGGCACTGAGCTGCCCTTTCCATGCTGGGAGGATGCCCAGTGAAAACAACCCTTTGAAGTTGGAGACCAATAGGGAAAGGTTTAAAAAGGAGTGTTTATTTCCATAAGGGACTATTTATCGACAAGGCCACGGGCAAAACCAGCAGTTGCCCCATCCTGCCAGTGAGAGTTTTGCAGGAGTGCTCTGAAAGCTGCACAGACATCCTGCACACACTCAGTAAATGCAGCAAGGTCACACTGCCTCCTGGAAAGGCTGTTTTGTGTCCCCAGTCCTACCTGCCATGACTGAAATAAACCTGTAAGGTCTCTGTGAACTACATTTTTATTCTTTTTAAATGGTGTGACCTTCTGTTGGAAAATCTTGATTCTATCCCTTTGCATCAGCTTCTGTTTTGTGAGAACAGGAAGCAAGGAACATACTGATATGCTCCAGGAAATAATAGGGAAGCATTCCTGAAAGTCAGCTCTCCAACACTGTGAGGTCCTGGTTCTTTCTTCAGGAGGTTTTAGATCACACTTGCATAGAAAAAAAACCCCAAACCCTGAAGACTGCAGATGATGCACAGATGGCCTATGGGTTATTCTGGGACAAGAGAGATCAATTTAAGCCTCTAGATTATTTGACCCACACAATTTAACTCAGGGGTTTTCCTGAAATATACTGGAAAGAGGAACTCAGTTCCAGGTAACACTCAAGCCAACCTCACCATTTATAAGCAACTGCACACTGGATCAGCTTTAACTGACTCAAAGATTCAGCTACACAAAAAAGGAGCTGTAGCACAGCATCAATGACATGAAAACAGAGGAAATCTGAAAAAAAAAATAATTCAAAAACATGCAATATCAGCTGCTGTTTTCCTCTAAGACATTATTTTTCAGGTAAATTGAATCATGCTCTGTCTGCAATCAGTGCACGCCACAGAGCAATAAATGCTACATCCAGCACAGGGCAGCTGCACCAGTGAAAATGAACCCAGCCATAGGAGAGCATCGAGGTACTGAGGGTAACCTCTGTATTTATTTCCTTTCTTTGTTTTCAAAGGGAAACAGACATGCACTTAATTATGTTCCCATTCCAAGCCTAATTAGAGCCAGTTAGATGTTAAGTACTATTGAAGTGAAACAGGAGGATTGAGTTTCTATCTGTTCTTCTGTTAATGCATCCCTGGAAAGTGTCTTCTATCTTAACCTGTGCACCCAAGAATGAAAGGCACAACACGTGTGGCACATTTCTGGTGTGCTGACTGTCTTTTGATGCAGTGGTGGCCACAGCAAGTTGTAATAAAAATGCTTTGGGCAGGAGATTATTAAGGAAGACAACAAAAATAATGGTTCTTCATTGCAGGAAATTTGCAGCAATCCTCCATCTCAATAGCTTTTGGAATTGACTGGGACATGTTTCCATAATCTGTTTACAGTGTCCTCCACCTTTTCTTTGGTTAAGGTCACAGCAGAGTATCTGGACAGTCCAAGCAAGCTGCACACTGCCATGCACCTTTGTATTATCCTCAAGCATGGACAAAAATCCCAGTCCAGGGATGTGTATCCTGTCCAGGATAAAAATCCCAATCCAGGAATGTATATCCTTGCAGGCTACATGGGCCTCAGACCTCAGGTCCCCATCTCTGCCAGACTTTCACCTGTGGCTGGGCTCCAAGGTTCACCAAACCTCGAAGCCTTGGTACTGCCCAGCTGGACTGATGCATGCCATGACACAAACCATAAACTATGATGACACAAACTAGCCTCAGTTTCAAGTCCAGATAAAAAAAAAAAAAAAAAATTTCATTTCTACTTGGCATATTCAGGAAATTCTCATTTCTTTGAAAACTTCATTTATTTTAGAATTTCCCAAATCACTAAGTTTCTATCATTAAGAAGACTACCTCCATGAAAAATGTCAGGTTTTGATGTAGCTCCAATTTACTTTCAGAAACATACAAAATGAACAATTCTTCATATTCTTTGGCCAAAAAGTGCTAAAAGGAGTTCTCCAAACACTTTGAAGTTGCTTCCAGATAGAGGCCAACCCACAAGAAACTCCATCCAACTAATAAATGTTTTTAAAATTTATCAAATCAGCATGGCCTAGCTGAATCTTCAGTTGCAGAGGATGTCCTCAGGTCCTTACAGTAAGAGTTTCTCGTGTGCTGAGTTGCAGACATGTTTTGCTGGTGGCATTCAGTGCAATTTGCTGTTCCTGTGTACTGCATTCTCAGAAGCAGTGCCCCTAATAGGGTCAGGAAGAAGATCCTGAGGAACTTGTCATCTTCACTGGTGGATTCAGTCCTGTGGCAGCAGCAGGTCTGAGCCCATCATTTCTGTGCAGAGGCATTAAGGCACTGAGTGGGTCAGGCAGCAGGGGCTTCCTTCTCTTCACAGTTTTAGGGAAATGTAAGTTTACTCTTACTATGATATTTACAGGGTTTCACTCTCTTTCCTCCTCTCCACTGCTCTGCAGCTCCTTATAATCATACCAACCTTTTCCTTAGGTCTTCTCCCTAAATCCAGAGGCTTCTGCAGATTAAGTCCATCACGTCATTATTCACCCCATCACATTCTCCTAGCAATTAAACTCTTAAAAAAGACCCTTTTTGAATATAATCACAAAAAAATAACATTTCAGTTTGATCCATTCAAATCCACATTCAGCCCAAACCAAACCCAACCTTTCCTCAAAGCTCTCAGCAAACATCTCCTAATAAATGATGGCAAGACAAAATTTCAACCTTCTGCTCAGCCCAGGCTGTTGGTGAATGTGGTGAGTCCTGCCTGGATTTTGGGAGAGGGTCACTGCCAGTGTCACACAGTGCCCAGCCACCAACTGGACTCAGCACAGAAATTCAGGGACATGAGAAGAGCAAGAAACAGAGAGGAAAGTGGGGCTGCCTGCTTCTTTTAAATATTTTAGTACTGTCCCCAGAAACACAGAGATGATAAAAGCACATGTGGAAAACATCTTGCAAAACACTACGTGGAAATTACAGCAAAATTAATATTGACAACATTAACTTCCAGTCTTCTATTGCAGCTCTTAAAAATCCTGTGTCTTCCTCCCAGAGCTCAAAGAACCAGCTCAGCTATGAAGCAACAATAATCCAGTAAGACACAAGTGTGCCATGCTTCAGAGTCCCTTCAGTGCAGGGGAAATTAAAATGCTTCCCTCTCCTAACCCAGAACTGTTACAGAGACAGAACATTTCAACCATCTGCCCACCACTGTGAGAGCTAAGATGGAAAGAAGCCTGCCCATGTGAAGGATCTCTTCTCTGAGAGGTGATTAAATGCTAATTAATAGAAATGAGCCTAAAGAAGTAACATTATGCAAATAAAAATGGCCATACAATATCTGTCATCTGCTCCCCACAGTCGCTTCTGCAGTCCTGCATTTTATTCTAAAGATTCAGTTTCCAAGGTTTTCAAGGCACTGAGATCAACAGGGCTGAAAAGTGCGAATTTGGTGGCTGCAGGACAGCACTACAGCAAAGCCAGCATCTCTGTAACAAGCATCAACGGGCTTAAACAGCATGTGAAAGATTGAAGGAGATGTTTCTGCAAGCTCACATGCACAAAGAGCCTTTCTAGATATTCATCTATTAACTCAGTGGCACGTAAATTTGTAGGACAGTTGCAACAACAGAAGAAATGATGATAAAAATCCAGAGATGGAGACAACTAACGGCAGCAGGTAACCTAATTTCCCTCCCTGACAGCACGGGGAATTGATAAATAGACACACAATCAGAGATAAAATCAAATTATTGGATCCATTTTGAATTCCCCTGGTTTACCTACGATAATTGCCTCCATTTCCTTGACAAGCAAGGCTGAAATGAACCAGCATTCAAGGACTCTACCACTGTTTTCATGGAAAAGTGCTAACAAGACCTTCCCAGCACCTTTCTCTAGAATTTATATTTACCCTGTTTACACAACAGGTTGCTCAGAGCACGAGGGAATGCTGAACAGCCAAATGTTTACTACACATACAGAGGCACTCCCCACAGCCTCACCCCCTTCCCTGTGGAAAACAAGGGCTCTTGCCACTGCTTGGTTGTGAATGCATCCTATGCCTTCCCAAACAGAACTGAAACAACTTCCAAATCACCCTCTGTCCCCCTTCACCAGTCCAAACTGACCCATTAATGTGAAAACGTCACCATCCTTAAACTACAGAACTGCCCTGGTGCAAACTCCAAGGTCAAGGGGTCGAGATGCTAGCACAGCTCCACAAACAGAAAAGTAGGAGCATTTAGCCTAGAGCAAAGTCAATTATTCCATTAAATGAGGTGTAAAATGCTAATTTGTACCAAACCCACACGATTTTCAGAACATGAAAAATCCCAGTCAAAACCCCACTAACTGAGCCAATCTGGGTACACATCCCAAGAAGGAACTTAGAAAGCTGACTCTGGAATTACGGTTTCAAACACCATCTAGCCTTTTTATTATTGTTTGTTGTTTTATAAAATCCAGTCATTTATTTAGCCAACAGAATTCACCTTGGGCTATGCTCACTAGAAAACACCATTATCTTTAATCTTTCATGTATATCATTGTCAGAACAGAACAAGAAACAACTGACTTAAGGAGGCAACTGCATGAGGTTTGTGCCTGAATAATGGAGCACTTCAAATCTGTCATGACTGGAGGATACTGTGCATTTCTGAGAGCTTGGGGTTTGTTTTTTTTTGGGATTTCAGGTAACTGCATATGAGTAATAACACTTCTTTCTAAAAGTATAGCAATGTTGACTTTACAATCAAATGGAACCACCAAGAGATTGAGCAATCTAAACCACATGGGAAAGCTAAAAATTTCCCAAAATATTTCCTTTAAAACCATCTGCTAACATTTATTTTAAAAGAATTAAAAGAAAAGCAATACAGGCATAGTAAGAGGTATTAAAACATGCAGAAACATGCAGAAACATGCAGAAACCAATGCAGAAGCACTGGAAAGAAGATTTGGGGAGAAAACCAGTTATTTCAGCAGCCCAGCTGGACACTTAGAGGGGAGATGAGTAATGCCACTAGTAACTCAAAGAGACATGCAAATCTAATCCCACGTTATAATGCACAGCTCAGACGGCTGCATTTGAGGATGGGTCAGGAGTTGAGCCATAAATCTGTGTCTGTTCAGAGCAGGACACCACACTCACTCTGTGTCTCGGTCATTTCTTGGAAAACAGCTTTGTGAGCCCCTGGAATGGCAGGGGAATGCCCCCTCCACCCTCCTGCCACAGCAGGAGCTGCCTGTCCCTCAGCAGAGCCACTTTCAGCACCCAAAAGTGACCTCCTTTTGGGGGAATTCTGAGAAGATGGAAATGGGAGGGGGACTTCACAGCAGACACCAAGACTCCCCACACCTCCCATGCCAGAGGGGCACTGAGCCCGTCATCCTTCATGGGGCCATCTGCAGGCCCCCTGACCTCCACACCAGTGACACCACATTCCCAGAGGAAATGGCTAAAAGAAGAGGAACCATGTGAAAACATGTTTCAACCTTTTTTAAAATCACAGCCCTAATGTGTGTGTGGCCTCACAGCCAAGCAACCCCTACCTGCCCCACTCCTCTCCTGCCACCTGCTGCCGTCCAAGGGGCCACACCAGAATTGCTGTTTTCAAAGCAATTACAACTCAGAAAACAAAACTACTACTAACTGTGTGTAGCTACCTTAGCTCTGATTTAATCACATTGCCAAAGACACACCAAATTCTAAGAAGCTAATGTAGACCCCAAAAACTTTGCAAGATGCTCTCCAGATCAGTGACCCACCTAGGACCGCTATCTAACTGGGAACTCTGCTTACACACATTACATTAACTGACAGCAAGAAAACTCAGTTCCAGCAGGACAGCACACACAGAGTGTGTCTCACTTATTTGAGCACCGAGTGTCTCACAGGGTTTAGGATCAGAAAGTAATCACTTTGCTACAGTGCCTGTTTGGGGCAACAACAAGTTTTGCATGGAAGACCCATTTTCCTCAGCTGTGCAACTTTAAGGACAAGTGCATGCACCCTTAAAGCTCCTACCCAAAACACATTGAGGCAGACAGTTCATTTGCTAGCAAAATATTTTTAGAAAGCTACAATGAAATATTAATTATACACGTGTTTTAAGACCAAAGGTTACTTAAGTACTAGAAAATACAAGGTACTGAGGGGTGCTTCAAGGTTTCTCTCTCCCATAAAAAATTCACTTAGAATTCTAATCCAAAATTCATCTTCTCTTAAAAACAAGCCAAGCTGTATCTTGGATTTCTATGCAAGCAATTTATGATACCCAAAAGGAAAAAATAAAAATAGCTAACAACCAAGCAGAGCTTTTATCACCTCTTTTTAATCTACTAGTTCCAAACCAGATGCATTCAGTACAGAATTCTGATTAGGAAAAAAATGCCTGTTGAATTTTTATTACTATGTCCCTTAAGGACCTAAAGTGGTAACCTTAGGCATTTAATGTGTTCTATGAATAACAATACCTATGAGCACACAAAAAGCTTGTTATCTCTGTTTATGGAATTTTTTTACAATGTTGATATATTTATGGAAAGAAGTTGGGAAGTATGGTGAGGGGGAGGAGAAGAAGCTATCAAAATAACAAATTACATTAAACAAAACATATTTGGAAAGGAACAAGCTACAGAGTGTGAAATTTGAATGAACTGTGTCTCCTCATTACGGTCCTACAGCTCCCATGAAATCTGCAGCCTCATTTAATGCTTATACTAAAATCTTCACCTATACACATCTGTCCCACAGATACAAATGCAATTCATATTTAACCCTGACAAAAGTATCACTTGCCAGGGGATCATGCTGCATACACAGACTTTCTTATTTTATAAACAACGTGAAACCCACAGAAGTCCTTCATGATGGCTCAGAACAGCTCACTGGATGCAAAGAAGCATCTTCTCCCACTCCCTCACATCTGTAACCACCTGACCCAACAGGCAAAGGGCTGCCACCACACACCACCCTGTCACAGGACAAGTTTCTGCCTGGTGTTGTGTCTCAACTCCATTCCCACAGCTAGGAAAAAAACCCATACAAACTGCAGCTAAGCAACGCAGAGCTTTCTCCTTCAGAAATCAGCTTACAACCTCTCCAAAAAATGTGGGAAAGCCGTCAGAATAAAAATTTACAAACCAGCCGTTTGTGGCGCTGGCACAGTTTCCTTCTGGTATTTAGATCAGTCCAAGAAATAAATTTTTAAAATAGTTCCTCCAATAGAATCTTTCCCATATTTTCAGCCCTGAGAATTCACAAGGACGCAAGTTGTGTTACACTGACTCTGGAGCCAGCAGCTTCTAAGAGTGCAAAAATCACCTCAGAAAATAATGGAGGTGAGGGGTTGAGGGCAGTCCATTCATCCCTCAGCTCTCCAACTTGCCTGAAAAAAAGAAAAAGAGCAAAAAGCCAGAGCACACCATGTTTTTGCTCTCCTCATGGCAATAGCTGCATCCTGCTCCAATTTATCCTAAACAGAACCAGAGCCCAGAAAGGGGACAAAAATGTGAATTAGTTTTTGTTCTTCCTTTTAGCACAGAAGAACTGATAAAGACTTAAAATCTGCTGTCAAATGCTCTGGACCTTTACCAAATCCTTTTCTGCCTTCTCCCACTGAGACCTGCCTAGGTGTCCCTAGGCTGGTGCCTTGAGAAACCAGATGCAACAAGCATGTTCTTCATTCTTCTTTGATCATAGCTGCAGGATTCTTCCTCCAACCATTGATTTCCTCCTTCTTTTCCAGGCTCAGGGAAGAGGACAAGCAGAAACTCTGGCAGCCGTCGAATGTTAAGTAACTGGAAGAGTGGGCCATGCCCTTGGAGAAGATCAGGACGCACAGGAGCCTGACCCACACTTCAGAAGAAAAGAATTTGCAGCAGAGCATCCCACCAGCAGAGCTGCGCTGCTGGAGCCCAAACTGGAGCTCAGCTGTGTTATTTACTCTACGAGGTCCCAGCTGTCAACCTGGCCTGGCATCACGACAGCCTACGGCACAAATGGCCTCAGCCAGCTGCTTGGCTCAGTGCACAATTCTCTCTTTTTAAATGAGATTAGCGTTGGTGAAATGTGCTAGCTCAACGGGCATGCTGATCTAAGTCCTCTGTTTATTCGGGCTACAGCAGATACAACGATCACTTAAAAAAAAAAGATGCAATTTTAAAAGATGCCATGAATTCGCCTGAGCTCCTGCAGTTGCTCCCTCATCACAGGATAAAGAGAGGTTTCTTACAGATCCATGGAGAACTGAGGACTGGAAATGATGAATCTTGAAACTGTGGTAAGTATATAAACTTATTCACCTACCCTCTTGAGACTAATGCAAAGAACCTACTTGCCAACAAAAAATCCAACAAACGATTCTGGTTTCCTATCCATTTCAGTCATCAGACACATCTGCTGCCACCAAAATTATTAAAAAACAAAGGTGGGGGGGTGGAGATGTTAAATATTGGGAGGGGTGCGACGGGGCCAGTAAAGTACTGCCATAAGTATGGATAAGCAAAATGCGTTTTGGTTATGCTTTGAAAGAAATAAACGAAAGCCTATGGAGTTAAAGTCGAAACAGCACAAGTCCTATGTTCACTGTGAGGATGTGAAACGTTATTGCCATGAATAAGCAATTCTTTGTTTAGAATGCCTTTTTAAGCAGAAAGATGAAGATTTGAGTCACCGTGTTTCACTTTCCACAGCACAAAGCTACCGAAGCGGCAGAGCACAAACAGCTCCCCTGGCTGGGAAGTGACAAATGCGCCTCGGTGCTCTGTACCGATGATGTGCGGAGCAGGTCTCTAACTGCACGCAGCGGGGCCATTATCGTGTGTTGTCACCGTGTGCCATTAAAAGGTCTTTAACCTGCCGATCGCCGCCGCGATCCGCGGCTCCTGCCGGGGATCTGCTGAGTAACAGGCCGGGGCGCTGCGAAAACCTACAGCCCCCGGGGTCGCCTGCAAAACGCGGCCGGGCTGCCCGTCAGGCAATCGCGGCAACTCAATTAATGCATCTGGGTCAGGAAAATGGTTTGCGGGAGCCGGAGCCCGGTTACGAAACGCGGGCATCGCGGCGGTGCCGCGGCCGGGCTCGGGCAGCCCCGCTGCGCGCAGGTACCGGCGCCGCTCGGGGCCGCATCGCCCGCGCCCCGCCGGGGAACGCGGCTGCGGCGGCACCGGGGACACGCTCCGGCCGTGCCGACACGATCCGGC